>NW_028079795.1:0-137407 GCF_014824575.4 Sturnira hondurensis
GAAATGATATGATGTCTTCAATTTCCTTTGAAGTACTAAAAATACTGAAGTGAGTGTGTGGAAACAGAACGAGGAAGATCGGCCTAATGTTGGCCATCACAGAAGCTGGGCTTGGGTTTCAGGGTGGGCGCATGTCACTCACTCTCTGTGCTTTTGCGCTATGTCTGAAAACGGGCTCCAAAATAAAAAGTGAAACAGACCACAGCACCAACTGCCAGCAGAGGCTTCCCATGCACACTCAGAGTGAAACCCTTACTCCCGTCAGGCCTGCCCACCTCTCCGCCCAGCAGGCAGCCTCCCCCTGCTGCTTGCTCCAGCCTCCTCACAGGTCCCCAGTGGCACAGCGGCCCCCTGCCAGGCAAGCTTTTCCTCCAATGTTTGTCCCCTCTTGATATTAAAGCCTCAGCTACAATGCCCCCTCTTCAAGGCCCTTTCCCATTCACCACCCTCCACCTCCTACACTCTCTCCTGCATTCTTGGCCACACTATGGGTTTTCTTCTTTTCCTTTCTCACTCTCTGAAATTTTTCTTGGTAAAAAATGTATTGCTTTGTCTCCTCTGCTACAATGCAAAATGGAGACAACACTAAACTCACCACAAATACAAAGTGACGTAGTAGAGTAATTGGCACAGCCTGGCACTCAAAAGTCTGAAAAGTGCCATATCATTTGTAACGGTACTCCTGTCTCATCCCAGGCTCTGCCCTGGAGGCCTTTGGCACAGGGCCTGGCATCTCCTGGCTCTCATCTGTTTCATATCCGATGCCCTCAGCAGACTGAGCCCCAATGACTGGAGCAGACTCCTTCTGTTGTCCTCAGGGCTAAGTGCTGGTTGGGCAGATGGGCATGTGCATAGTAAGTACTTGGCCATGGGCCATGACCTCTGCAGCACAGTGCAGCCCTAGAGGAGCAGAAGTGCTGACCGCTGCTGCTGCCCTGGGCACACAGCCTGGGGTGCTTTCCCCCTTCTCAGACAGGGAAAGGAGGATCAGCTCCCATCAGTCACGGGCACAGCAACTATGTCCCCAGGGAGCTGGCAGACCAGATCCGGGCACCAGAGGCCAGAGGGGATGCAGAGGGAGGAGGGGCCACCCAGGAAGACTAGCACCATAGCCCCTCCCCAGGGAACTGACCATATTTCTCATTGAAGAGCTCCTTCACCTGCTCCCGAAGGATCACCTTCTCCCCGAGTCTGTTGGCGTCATCTTCATCTATAAGAGGAAGGCAAAGGGGTGTGAGGGTTGGCATGGGCTTGGGCCCTGGACCTGTTCCTTTTCCCCTGACCCTCGCCTGCTGCAGCAGTGCCTGCAGGCCCCGCTCATGCCCCTGCAGCCTGCTTCTGTCCCCATCCCTCCCTCCCCCATTCTCTGAACAGCTGCCCTAACTCAGGCCCATGTCAGGTACAGAGCACCCTGAAGAGTGGGAGGCAGGGCCCCTCCTCTGAGGAACTCATGGCCCAGAGAGGCGGCACACAGTCACAGCACCCACCCAGAAGAGACACCTACAACAGACTGGGGGCATGAATTATGGTGCTCACCCCCATCTGTGCAAGTCTGGAGAAGCCCCATGGGAGAGCAAGAGGTTTACGAGGTGTCTCTTGCTATCAGAGGGCTAGTAAAGGGTTCGTGATAGATTAGTGGGGTTGAAAAAGACCCCCAGGCAGAAGGCATGGTGCATGGTGCCGAAGGGTGACCGGTCCCAGTATACTGGATGTGGCTGAAGCACAGGGTGGTGCCAGGGGAGGTGGCTCTGATGAAGCAGGAGCCAGTGTGACTGAGCTGGGCTAACAGGCACCCACCCTGGCTGCCTCACAGACCAAGAGCCTCAAGCCTGTGACAGGGAGACAGAATGCTCTGGGCACTGGGGCTGTTCACTCTCCATGCACAGGGCAGCTCTCCCTGGCCCCTGCTGCTTGGCCCTCATGCTCCCTGCACCTGTCTCCTTGGCCCAGAGGAGCAGCTGAGGTCAGGGGAGCCCTGGAGACAGGGCCGGGGCTGGGCTGGGGATGTGGAGTGTAGGAGAGGCCAGGGGAGGGGATGGCATGAAGAGGGCCTGGGGACAGAGCAGCCTGCTGGCTTGTGGCCTGGGTTGGAGAGGGAGCTGGAGTTCCAGGAAGGGCACTTAGCACTATCACACACTAACCACAGGCCGTGGGGGCGGGTGGGTGGATGGAGCTGGGCACAGGCAGGGAGCCAGGGCCTGGGAGATAAGGGGCAGAACAGACAGAATGAGTCCAAAGAGAAAAACAACTCCTGGTGGAATCTGGAAAATCGCACAGGAATCGGTTGCATTTGGAAGGCGTTTGGTCCCATCTTGGGACCTGCCTCCCCCCACAGCGGCTCTCTCTCTCTCAGCATCTGCTGCCCAGCCTGCATGTCATACTTCCCGAGTATGGGAGCTGCCCACGGGATGGAGAGCTCCCCACACTGCCTGTGCTGCCTGTGCCCAGGGCTGCGTCTCTCTCAGCCCCCGTCTGGGCCTGTTTGCAGCCCCACTCCTGACTGGAACCTCTCTCTGCCATATCTCGGAATTCCTGCCTGTCTCCTTTCAGCTGTCTGGGTGCCAAGACACCACAAACCTCAGGCATCCCAGTTAACATCCTCTGCCTGTGTCCCCATCTTGGGAATGAAGGCTCTCCTCAGCTTCCCCGAGACCCCAAACTCAGCATCCAGAAACCTCTTTCTCACAGGCCCCGACATGGCCCTTTCAGAGGGTCTCTAGGATCCCAGGAATGACAAGAATCGACCTGTTCCTTCTCCACGTCCTGGGAAGACAACTGTGATAGGGTCCTGGGCCTAAGGACCACCTAGAGCCTTCAGGAAGGTGGCAGAACTTTGCACCTATCCCCTTGTCAGCCAGGAGTCCTTGGTGGCCAAGATTCTGCACAGGCAGCACAGGACGGCGGAGGGCAGGGAGAGGGGGGCTGGGTCCCACCAATGCGGGCCAGACGCCTGGCTGGTAGAGTTCCCAGACACTGCCATGGCCCCTCCTCGCCACAGCAAGGACACACAAGCTCAGAGAGGCTAAGGAGCTGGCCCGAGCTCACACAGCTGCCAAGGGCCAGGAATACTCTGTCTGTCTGACCCCGAAGCTCTGCTCTTTCACTCTACCACAAACCCGGGGCTTACGAAAGCCTCCGTCAGTCACCCTGTCTATAAAAAGCAAAGTTAATCTCTTCTTTTATTTCTTGCTTTATCATCTCATAGTCCCAGGTGTGTATCCTTGTGAGCCCAGGTCGGGGCTGGACTCACAGGCAGTTATCGACAAAGCCTGCTGGATCGAAAGGAAGAGGACAGCGCTCAAAGATGAGCCCAACAAACCGAGGCTGCTGGAGGTCTCTGTGGAGTCTGACAGCCCGCCTCGGGCACCTGCCTTGCCTCCCCTTCAAGGTCTTCCTGCCCTGTGGGTGGAGAAAGGCCAGGACAAGGCAGCCTCCTCATCTTGGGAGAGGCGATGCCAGGCCCCCGAAGGGCACAGAACTTGGCAGTGAGAGACCTGTGGGTCATGTGACATCACCTCTCAGCATTTCTGCTCATGCTCCTTTGTCCCCTGAACAAATATTTCAGGAGCACAGTCCCACTTGGACTTGGTGCTGGGCACTTAGCAGCGAACACAAAACAGCCGCAGTCTGAGGTGGGAGAGAGTGGGGAACGCTTGGGGAGCCACCAGGTTTGAACACTGTCAGTGCAGGGCCCGTGGGAGCCTGTGGGGGCTCCAAGTGAGCAGGGACCAGGGAGGGTTTCCCAGAGGAGGTGCCAGCCGCACAGGCTCATCTGCATGCGGGGGCTCCGGGCATCCTGCCCGCACCCAACACACGTCAGAAAACACTAAACTTGCCCCTCTCCTTCGAGTCCTGCCTGGTCCGAGGGAGAAAGCATCCCGAAAGCAGGCAGGAGCTGACAGGGAGGAGCGACACCATGGGACAGCCAGCAGAAGGCAGATGGAGTCCCATGCAGTATGCAAGAGACAGTGGGAGCAGACAATGTCAGGAGAGTGGGACCCGGACTAACTCAGGGATGGGGGTGGCTCTGGGACAGAGGTGGCTCTGCTCAGGTGTCCGGGACACCTGTGCAGCCTGGTCACAGCTGCTGCCGAGCACCAAGCACGTGCCGTGTGCGGACTCAGCCAGGCCCGCCGTGCTTGTCCTCACTGGGTTCTTGGGCTCAGGGTCAGGCCTCGGAAAGGATGCCTTTCAGCTTCTGCCCACCTCTTTGTTTTTATTTAATTTCGAGGAGGTAACTTCTAAGTTTCTTAAATAAATGGGTTGAGAAGGTTCTGGGGTGGGCGGGAATCTAGAGGGGAGCATGCCCTTGGCTTTCTGGGTATTCATACAAAACAGGAGGCAGCTTCTTGGGCTGTGTAGGAGAAGGAGTGACCCACTTTCCAGAAGGGAGCCCAAACCACAGGTGAAGACGCCCCTCCATGCTCCTGCTCCAGCCCCAACCTGTCCAGCTTCGTGTAAAGGAGAGGAAAATGTGCCAATCAGAACACAACTGTGTGTTCTGGGCTTGGAGGTGCCCAGGACAGAGCCAGTCATCCCCATGTGAATTGTGGCCAAAGCCTATGGCTCATGTTGCTTGCCCTGGCATCTGGTTACCCCTGGGGTGAAGATTGGCACCTGGGGGGTGGGGAGCTACACTCCTTAGTCTAAAGGCTAGCTATTAGCGTTCTGAACCCAGAGGCAGTTAACCTACTGGGGGAGGGTAGAATAAGCCGTGCTTCATGAGGTCCTCTGAACTTAGGGTGGCTGTCGAAAATATCAATAGCAGCAGCATCTCAGAAGGCTCTCCACTTGGAAACATCATCATTAGGGCTCAGTGAGGAATGTGTGCGTGTGTGTCCTCAGTGTACCTGCTTGAATGCCTATATACAGTGGGAATGAAGGGGGTCCCCATGGACAGTGACAGGCAAGGTCCCTGGCCCACCAGATTGCAAGGCAATTGTGATTATAACTCTAGTGCTGTGTGATACTTGGAAAATCACCCAACCTCTCTGGGCCTTAGTTTATACACCCTTCAAATGGGAATCCTAGCCTGTTGGGAAAATGCAATCATATCACATAAAAAAGCTTAAGGTCTCAGGCCATCAAAGTCAAATTGTCCTTGATGGTGTTAAGAGACTGCCTCAACTGTCCTGTGGTCTCAGGAAATTAAACTTTACATGAGACTCTTCCAGAAAATGGAAACTTATCCTTTTAATCCCCTGAGTTTGTTTTGCTCATTTGATAGGTAAACCGTTTTCTGAAATGCATCAGGTACTCCTTTCTTATCAAGCACACAGGTGGGGCATGGGAGAAGTACCCTCTAGATCCAGAAATGCTACTGAACCCGCCCCAGAGCAGTGACCTGTACTTGCTGCCCCTGCCAGATCCTGCGGACATTTCTCCCGCTTCTTCCTGCTCGTCTCGGTTCCCTGGTCTGCTCTCTTTCAAGCCTGTCTGCTCCATAAACTCTCATCCAGCCCTTTCTAATCTGCTGTCTGTTAGCCTGAGGACTAACTGAATTTTGCCTGGGGAAAAAAAACAACCAAGTTTATTAAATCATGGCCATGGGAGGTTCACAATTTTAAGCCAATTGGCTCAGGGTGGTGGCTGGAGTGGCCCCACGGCCTTCTCTGGGGGCAAACTGCAGAACCCTCAACAGCCGGCCTGGTCTTTCTCAGGAAATTAAAGCCTAGTTTGAGGCCTGCAGCTCAGAATGACGACTGTGGGCTGATAATCGTGACCATAAACACAGGGCACAGAGGCAGCAGCAAAGGGAAGGGCTGCTTAGAGGGGAGGGTGAAGCCCAGAAGAGTAGAGTGAGGATTCCTCCTCTCCCCTCTCTCTGCCAGGCCTGGGCAGCCCAGGCCTCGGGCAGACCTGGGGGGTCTGGCCCTATGGAGAGCAGAGGGTGGATGCACTTTGGTGGAACAGCTGCCTGCCACTCAGGTGGGAGAGGAGCCACACCCCTCCCTCAAGCCTGTCCCCTGCACCACACCTCCCTTTCCTTGCACCAGACCTTCACCAGGATAAGAAGGTGCACTTGGGTACACCTTTTAACCCCTTCTCAGGCCTGCGTGTAGATGCAGAAGGAATCCTGTCTTCGCTGTTTTATAGATGGAGAAACTGAGGCTCAGAGAGGAGATGGCTGTACTACAGTGAGGTGGACTCCCTTGCCGAGGCCTCTGATTTCTTGTACCCAACAGAAACTTTTGTACGTGTGCAAAAGGAAACACATTTAAGGCCATCAGAGCAACCCAAATGACCTAGGATGGGAAGGCAGATGACTTCAGGGTAGTATGATAGCTCGATAAATACTACGGAGCAGGGTACACAAAGGACCTACAGCTACACACTTCCGCACTATGTGACATAAGGTTGAGTGACAAAAGCAAGTCGCAAACCTGGTACTGATGGAGAAAAGCCCCTTTTCTGCTAGCCTAAGAATACCCCGTAGGAGAGTCTAACTTCTGCGTTCCGCTTCTGTAACCTGCTTCTGCCACACAGCCAAAGAGAGCCACAGCACCTCAGATATCCCCAAATAAGGAAATAGAACTAACTTCCGCATTCCGCTTCTATAACTCGCTTTGCCATGTAGACAGGAAGGTCCTACAGACTATATAAACCCCAAGAACCCTTTGTTCAGGGCTCAGAATTTGGAGATCACCCTACTCTGGGCCCGTGCATGTAATAAAGATCGTGCTCCTGAACCCTCGGTGTCTGGTCGCTTCATTTTTCTGTAACATTTGGTTCCCTGACTGGGAAGCGACCTTACATAAATTCAGGCCGACTTGCCGCCGGGTGGACAGGGCAGGCTGGGCAGCCGGTGGCCTGACTGGGGACCGGGGGAGCACGTGCCCTGAGATTTCTCAGGCCCTGACTGGTCAGGGCACTGGATGCCGACCTGCGACTCCAGATGGTAAGTGAGGGTTTCAGACCACGATCTATTGGAAATTGGAAGGCGCCGGATCGATTAAGTGCCCTGGGGACTGGACCCGAGACCAGGGAGAGACTGATCACCTCTCATAGCCAGAAAATTCGATCGGAGTCAGGAACTTAGAGTAAGTCTGATCACCGGACCCTCACTCGGGGAGGGAATGTTTAACTTCTGAGTGTCTGAGAGTGAAAGTGAGAGTGATTATGTTTGTGGCTCCATGGGTGAAAAACCTACAGAGCAAGATTGGGCCCCAACCTGCAGTTCCTGTGTCAGGTCATATGGCATAACAGTTGACAGTTAACCCTGAATTCTGCTGGGGCAACCTTAGCCAAGGCTGACTTCGCCCTGCGAGGGGGCAGGCCAGGCAGGCGAGAGAGGGAACCCCACCCTTTGTGTGTCTGCGCCAAGTGGGAGGCGAGCCTTCCACAGTCTTAGATTGTATGCTCAAGAACTTCAGTAGATTTAGAGGGCAAGACCCATCTCTGAATGTAGAACAATTTGAGATTTTTTGCACATCAGAATGGTCAACCTTCAGAGTCGGCAGGCCCCCGAGGGAACTTTAAATTTGTCCACCATTAGAGCAGTTAACCTCGTAGTTATGGGAAAGCCAGGTCACCCCGACCAGTATGCCTATATAGACAGATGGCAAGAATTAGCCCAGGACATGACCAGATGGCTGAGCCAGTGTGCAGGGACTCCGAATCGCTCTAAAGGGACCTCGGGCGGAACACGCTCGAGAACGTACTGTGCACGGCCCTGAGGACAGGGAACCCTGACCGTGTTAGTTGCTAGAGCCAGACCCCCCATCCACCAAGATCAGGCACAAGAAGATGAATTAGTTATTCACCAGCCGCCTCCATATTGGCCCCACCAGCTGGGACCCTTGACCCCTCTGACTATGCTCGCATGGCCGCCCCCGAGCAGCAGCCGGCCTGGGACCCAAACACAGAACAAGGACGGGTGGCCCTTGATCAGTATCGCCACTCCTTACTGCAGGGGGTAAAAGCGGCGGCTAGAAAACCCACTAACATGGCTAAAGTGGCCACCATAATCCAGAAGGCAGACGAGTAACCTGGGGACTTCCTAGAGCGCCTAATGGAGGCCTATCGGGTTTATACCCCTTTTGACCAGAGGCGGTCGAGAACCAGTGTATGGTCCCCATGGCCTTTGTCTCCCAGTTGGCCTCCGACATTAGAAAAAAGCTTCAGAAATTAGAAGGCATGCTTCGCAGGCATGACTTTGAACCAACTCTTGGCAGTAGCCAATAAAGAATATGAAAACCGAGATGAAGCCGTGGTGGCCGCCCGCTTAGAAGACCAAAAATTCCAGGCCACCCTCTTAGCCACCGCACTAAGAAAACCAACACCCGGAACCCCAAAGGCAGGTCCAGGCAATAAAAAGGGACACTTCAAAGTAAAAAAAGGATCAGTGTGCTTACTGCAAAGAGCAAAGACACTGGAAACGAGACTGCCCGGCCCGCAGGCGGCGGGAATCACTTCAGAAAGGTGACAGACAGTTCCGCCGGTGCCAGCTCCTAATGTATTAGCCCTCGCAGGGTTCAGCCAAGACTGAGAGCAACCCGGCTCCATTGCGCTCAGTCCCCAGGAGCCCATGGTCAGAGTAAAAGTCGGGGGCCAAGACACTGACTTTATGGTAGACACCGGGGCAGAACACTCAGTAGTCACTGTCCTGGTCGGACCCCCCACCGGGAAGGAGGTCTCAGTACAAGGGGCTACCAAGCTCTCAGCCAGCCCGCAAACCCAAGACCACGAACCCTGGAAAAGGCCAGTAGCCTATCTGTCTAAACAATTAGACAATGTCGCACCAGGGCAGCCCCGCAGTGGGACCTTTAGGAAACCAGATACCTCCCGGGAGCAGGGAGCCACCAGATTGCCTAAGCAGAGGAACCAAGAGTAAAAAAGAATGATAGATAAATCTAGATAAGTATAAATATGTATAAAAGATGTGAACATTTTAAACCTGGAGTAAAGGAAACCTAAACTACTTGTTTTCTGGTTTCGTGGGAAAAGAGCAAATTTCTCACATGTGGTTCTGTTTCTGATCAGAAATCTGTATTGTAAGACCTAGGAAAGGTCGCCTGTAGCCAGTTGGGGAGAATGCCTTTGCCACCTGGGACCCAAGAAGGGTCAACTGGGGCTGATGAGTGCTTCGGCCTGAGGCAAAGCAGCATGTCTCTGCCATGAGACTGGGCCGGAAGGAACATGTTTCTGAGAGGCACCAGTGGACGCACTGGTGCAAGAGAATGCCTGTGTGTTGTTTCAGAACTCTGTGTTTTAGATTTTGTTCTGTATCTGCTCTGAAAAAGGAAGAGAAAAAGCCCACGGGCAGGCAACAAAGACCAGGGTTACAGGCACCCACATCCCTCAGCCTAGCTGGCTTAGACCCAGACCAGACTGCCACAGAGCTTCAGAAACTCTCCCACTCCTCTTGGACAGGCCCTGGCCAGAGATCTAAAATCATTCACTGAGAAGGAGACTGGATGACTTTGGACTGATTTGCTGCTGCTGGCACTACTTAGAATTAGGAATGCCCCTAAAGTCTTTAGGAGACCTCCTCCCATTCTCAGAATAGATAAAGGGGGAAGACTAGCAGGAGACCTGTTTAGACAAGCCCAGACAAGTCAGAGGGACTCAGTCCGTTTGCTGAGCCACTAAGATAAAGAGGGGTAAATAACTAAGTAACTAAGAAGTAAGAACAAAAGAACATTGTATGACCCTATCAGCAGCCCTGCTTTCTTGCTTCTGTAAACCTGCTTAGCTGTGTGCTGCTGCTGTGTGGACACTGCAGCAGTCAGGTTCTCTGTGTAACTGGTTCTGATAGGAATGGCTCTGGTTTTGAAGGTCATGAAATGAGGTCCAAGGCTGACCATCTGATTTATAGGGTGTTTGCAAGGCTAAGCTTCAGAAAGGTGAGAAATGTCCCTGCGAATCTAGGGACTCTTAGCTGCCAGATATTGAGTTTAAGTACAGTCCTTCCCAGTGTGGGAAAGGAACAGGGATTAAAAGTGAATTATGGATAAATCTAGATAGGTAAAAAGGCTATAGAAGGTTTATGAATATTGCAGAAAGTCTGAGAAATTATAAAAATAAATAAAAATGTGAAAGTTTTAGAAAGAAATTATGTAATATTAGTAATAGAAGGTATAAGGCATGGAGATGCATCTTGATGAGTATTAGAAAGAGAAAAATTTTCCTTCAAACTTGTGTTTTTCTCCCTAACTGATCCCTCCAGAATTTGGCATTCTGAAGGAATGAATAATGATGTAAGGTTTCTTTGCATAAAGCCAATAAAACCAGTCATTAATAGTGGTTTTGTTAACCAGGACTTTGACTGGAATGTCACACCTGGAGGAGGCCTGTATGGGTTCTGGTCGTTACTAGAGAGCTCAGAGGAACTGGGATTGACCTGTGAAGCTAGCAAAAGCCCACGAGAAAAACCTGGTACTTTGGTTGGTTGTGCGGTTCGTGCCAGTCTTTCTGGGGAAGGAACGAAGGTTGCCTTCCTGAAAGATGGCTAAAAAGGAATCTGTAAGCAAAATAGAGGCTCAAGGATTTGAGTGAAATGCCTGGTACAGGCGAAGCCAGATGGCAGATGTGTGGCTCTGCTTCTGTGCCCTGAGGGGCGGACTGAGAAGTCAGTCTAAGGGTTCCCTGTGTGAGTTCCAGCAAAGTGGACTTAAGGGTTATAAGTGATCCAGGCTGCTCTTGGTGTGTTTATACAAATGAACAGTCAAAATCAAAAGCGGGACCCAAAGTAGTCCCTGTAACAACAATAAAAGTGATCTTAAAAAGAAAAATTATAGTTCAAAGAAAATCACTATGCTCAGTATTGGATATCAGACTGGTGTAGCTAACTGTCTTAAAACTGTCTTATTTTCATTTAAGAGTTGAAACCAGGTTTGTGATGTCACCAAAGATGTACAATTTACAGGTGCAAAGGACCTGTCAAATTGCCATTGTTAAATGTCATTTCAAGAAGGACCTTGCAATGGAATAACATCCCAAAAGACAGTATCACAGGCACAGCAACTGGTTTGGAGATTATTGTGTGAATTAACCTGTGTGTTCTTCTGTTTTCATAGGGCATACTTTAGTTAGTTGCATCGTATCAAAGCACAGTAATTTCTTAGCGTTGACAAATATGCCATGGTTACGAGACATGTTGTGTCCTATGCAGGTCAACCGGTATTTGGGAACTCTGAACCTTTGCAATTCTTTGCAGACTAAAAATAATTTCAAAATAAAAAGCTGTGGCAATCCATCTACCGTTAGGTACAGAGACCAATGGCAGAGTGACCAATGTCACAGTGTAAGAGGTCCCCTGGGGAGAAAGTCAGTGTGTTCCCTGACAGCCTCCCCAGGCTGGGCTCTGTGGCCCCATCAATCCATCTACATTCCTTGGGGTGGTGGGTGGGGGTTGGGTGGGCTGCAACCTGCTAGGGCACGTGCTCTATGCTCCTCCCTGGAGTCCAGCTGTCTGACCTCCAGCTGCACCCCAGGGGGCTCTGCCTGGGGATGCCAGGCTCTTCCACTGGCCACTCAGTGGCCAGTAACAGGATGAAAACCCCACATTTGCTGATTACACACCCACGCGAAACTGTCTGGAAATTTATACACTGATGCCCTTCATTTCTCACGATAAGCCTGACCTCTAGGTAGGGAGACACCCATTTTATAGGTAGGCAAACTGAGGCTCAGAGAGCCAAGGTGCTTGCCCAAAGCCACCAAGGACCATGGTCTGCAATCAGTGGCCCTAGGACTCAAAGCCAGGTCTCTCTGACCCCTGGGCATTTCTTTCCTCTCACAAGACCCCAGCACCTTCTGGGAGGGCAGTCTTACAAACTCTCCTGCAGCCCTACGGCTGGAACCTACGAGCCAGCTTGGGCAAACAGAGCAGGCTCTGTCCTAGACAGATAATCCTGGGGCCAGACAAATGCACGGCCCTTCCCAAAGAAGAATGCTCCCTTCCCTTTCTTCTCCCTCCCCACCCCGGGTCCCAGCTACACAGGGACAGTTACAGGACTGACCCAAGGCTAGCAAAGGCCTAGGCAGAACTGTGGCCACACTGGCCAGGCACAAAATGACATGCACCCAGCATGTTGAGCAGGAGAGGTGGACAGAATGGGGCAGCTGACCACACAGGCTGGGACAGGAAGCACGCACACTGTCCTGCATCACCGGGCTGATTTGGAGGACTCGTCCTCATTCTGTGTAGCAGCAGCAGCCAACTGCTCAAGAATGGATGCTCCCTGCAGGGTGAGGTGGTTGTTTGTTTTCAGCTGTCTGCTCACGATTCTACCCCAGCACCTATAATAATGCCTGATACATCACAGGTGCTCAATAAATAGACAGATCAAGCCTTTCCAGGCCATGTACTATTCTTTGCATGGATTCATTCACTTAATCCTTCCAACAACCCTCATAGGTTGGCCCTATGAGTATCTCTATCTCTCAGACAAGGAAACTGAGACACAGAAAAAGAAAGCAGCCCTTGGTTACACAGTGAGTGAGTGTGGGGGCCGGGCAACCTTTCGCCCAGACTTCTAACCACCTTGTAGTACAGCCTCTCTGTCCTGGCTGCATGGATGGTGGAGGAGGGTCCAAAACCCAGGCTTATTACCATATCATGCTGACTGCTTATTAGGGCCTTGTTTCCACACGTGGGGGAGGGAAGACCAGACCTTCCTTCTACCCCGCCCATGCTGCTCCTTCTCACCCTCTCTGCACTTGCAAGCCCCAAACCCACACTGCCAACTGCCTCCTTCAGCACCTTGGATTCTGCACTTCTCCAAATGGCCTTTCCACGTGTCCCAGGCCCCACTGGCCCACACAGCTGCTCAAGAGAGAAATCTTGGCTGCCTCCAACCCTTGGCAGGCTGAGTAGGGGCCCCAGGGCTGTGCATGTCCCATCCCTGAGACCTGTGGCTGCCTTTCATTATATAACAGAAGAGACTAAGTTGAGGACCTTGGGATGGGAGATTATCCTGGATGATTGCAGGTCCTAAATACAGGAAAGGCAAAAGTAGGTTTACAGTTGTTCATATGGAAAGTAATACATTAATCACTAATCATACAAGAAGAAACTTTTCTTCACAAAGGAACCAAGAAGGTCAAGATTAGGAGATGGGACAACAGAAGCAAAGGATGGAGGGCTGAGCTCTGAAGATGGAAGGGGGGCGGTAGCGGGTGAATTCAAGTGGCTGCCAGAAGCTGGGAGAGATAGGAAAACAGTTCCCCTTAGATGTTCGGAAAGGAACCCTGCTGATGCCCTGACTGTAGCCCTGTGAGACAACCTGCAAAGTACTTACCTGTACAACAGTAAGGCAGAAACCTGCCTTGCGTTGAGGCACCAAGTTTGGGAAATTCATTACAGCAGTCGCAGGAAACTGATACAAATTCCCAGTGTCCCCTTGCCTCCACCCACAAATCAAGGGGGTCACCATGACAAGCCCCTTCCCCCAGGACAGGTGCAGCCCATGGGTCAGTTAGCTCTCCTCTCACTGTGACAAGAACTTCTCACTTGGCCCCCCGGCACCCATTCTCGGCTCTGCCAGCCACGTTGATCTTTCTAAACAGTCTATCTGACCCCGTAATTGGCTCACTTAAAACCTGCTGTGGGCTCTCTGTTGTCCACAGGGCAAATCCGTCCTCCTCCCCTGGCCAACATGACCCTCTGCTGGTACCACTCTTCCCATTTTTTGCCCAGGTAACGTGGTCCGTCCACCCCTCCCTGGGTCCCCACCCAAGAGGTCATGGGAAATCTGTGCAGTTTCATGGCGCAGATAATGGAATCAGTTTGTCCTACCTCATGGGCTGTGAAGGGGGGACCTTCTTTTCCTGACCCGCCTTGTGTGGCACCAATAATCCTGCATGGGGGTGCTGTGCCTATGAAGGGCTGTTTTTCCTTACGAGCCCCAAGACTGGGCCCTGCTAAGAAGCCATCACTGCTCAGGCCCTGATCCCATCATCCCTGTAACAGACTCAGCCGAGTCTCTGGGCTGTGAATCTTCACGGCCCCCAGGGGAGAAGGCCCTCCCCTCGGGAGAAACGGGGTTTTTCCATTCGGCACCAGGACCCCAGCCATTCCTGAGTCCCTCCCACCTGACCCAACAACACTGAAGGCACCAGCACTGGGCTCTGATTTGACTCACGTCCAATGATCTCATTTGGTTTTAGGGCTTTAAATACTAGCAATGTGCTTGTGACTCCTCAAACTCTGCAATTACACCTCAAGCCGGGTCTGCTCCCTGAGCTCCCGACTTGTGCCTGGACCTGCTACTGGCTGACACCCCAGACTGAACATGCCACACACTGAGCACCTGACATTGCAGCCCTCCCAGCTGCCTCCCCCTGCACCACCGTGCCATCTCAGCTACAGGCACCTCTGTCCATCCAGCTCAGCCCACACCCCCGAGGTCAAGGTCGACTCCTCTCTCACAGCCATGCCAGCAAGTTCTGTTGGCTTTAGCTACAAAATACACCTGGAGCCAATGACTCACCACTGGGCCTCGCCTCCTGACATTTCTCCCTGCTTCCATCCTGTCTGTCCTCACGCAGCAGCCAGAACGATCCTGTTAAATTCTAAATTGGATGCTTTTTCTCTTCTGCTCAGAAGCCTGCACTGGCTCCCAGCTCACTTGGAACAAAAGGCAGCATTCTTATCCAGGCCCACAATCTGCCTTCTTTCCCCATCTCCACCTCATCTCCTACTACCTCCCCCACCGCCTTCCTCCAAAACCCTGGCAGGTGATCTCCAGGCCTTTGCAGTTGTAGTCTTTGCCTGCAGTGCTTTTCTTGCCCTCCCAGCTCACTACTGCCCCCTTCAGGCCTTTACTTAAAAGGCCTTTCCTGGACACCCACCCATCTGTTCCAAGTTCCTAAATATAAACACAACCTCTCATCAGCTTCCCTGCTTCTCCTTAGTGCTACATCTAAGTTGCTTTTTACTTCACACATTGGTTATCCTCTGCATCCACACCAGAACGTAAGCTCTGTGAGGCAGGGTTTTTAAAAAGTTAGTGTTGATTAAAAGCCCAGGACCCAGTCCAGTGCCTGGCCCCATAGACATCTGGGAGCTGTTCATGGACTAAGTAACTGCTTTAGGCTCCCAAAGCCATGAAGGTGTGCCCCTGCGTGGGCTGTGCTGTCCTGGTCCCCATGCCTCGGAGCTCCAGAGGCATAGGGCTGCACGTCACCCCCCACCATGAGGCCTCTTGTCACCAGGACAAGAGGTAGGAAAGACTGAGCCCACTTGGTAAATGGCAAACGCCATGTGCTGAGCCTTACTTAGTGCCCCGCCCCCACACCTCCACTTTTATGGCTCAAAGACACAATTAGCCGCCAGCAAGAGCTTCTGTTCAGCATGCAGAGCCTGGTGACCCCTCAGCTGATCTCATGCCAGACCAAATAAAGGCCATGGTTGTTCCTGTCAGCTTGGGTGGTCCCAGCTGGGGACATCTCTTCACTGAGGTTTTCTGGAATGTGGCAGAAGAGTCAGAAGCCCCCCACTGCACCTTCTGGGGCCTCGGGAGGCCCCTCTCTAATAATTGTGGGAACCCCCCCACCCCCACCAGGTCCCCTCCTCCACCTGCCAGGGCTGGGAACCACTGACCAACCCAGGGGCAGGAGGGGACTCCAATGACCCAGCCTAGCCCCCACACACCAGGGTTGTGGTGGGGAGAGAAAGGGCGGGGCCTCCTGACATCAGGACATTCCAGTACCCAATGAGCGCCTCCCCTGGAAGAAAGGAGGCAGCAGGCCAATTCTGGGCCTGGCAGCCAGGCCCCACCCAGCAGATGCCTGCTCCTCCCAGGAAGGCAGAGGAAGATCATTGCTGGAGCCTAATTAGCAAAGACAAGCAGAGATAATTAAGTGGAGAAACATGTGGCTGGTGCTAGAATTGAGTATCTTCAGAAACTTGAGAAGGACAGTTTTATTTTGAGTTCTCTAGAGCCTGACCAAGTTGGGAGGGTGGAGAGAAGGCAGAGAAGGCCGAGAAGCCCGAGGGGAGCGGGGAGTGACCCTGCGGAGGGCATTCCTGCTCCACCTAACCTCCAGGCCCAGAGGTAGTAAGTTATCTGAGATCTCAGGCAGCAAGTTAACTTATCCAAGATCACAGAAAGTAAGTTAACTTGTCCAAGATTACAGTTAACTTCTCTAAGATCACACAGCTTCCACGCGGTAGAATAGTGTCCGAAGGGGCAGAGGGGCCCTGTTCCTCTTCTCCTCCAGCCTGGCATCTGGGCCAGCTTGGGGCCTCTTCCCAGTGAGCTCACTGCACACAGCACCTGCTGAACGACAGGGGGCCCCACAGAGGAGACAGACCTAGCAGGGCCCCAGTGAGGACAAGGACTAGAGGTGTCTGTCATCCCATCTGAGGCTAGAGCTTTTCCCTATTTATACCCTCCCTGAAAACAGGGTCACAGCCCTTCACCCACAGTGGAGCTTCTCAAACTGGGACTCAGGCAATGCGGGGCGGGGCGGGGGGGAGTGAGTGGAATAGAATTGCCTATTTTCCTCAGCAGAGTGTCATTTAACACGCACTGCAGTTCCTTAAATTAAAACTAAAACAGAATTTATGAAATAGACTGTGTGACGACTTCCTAGGTAAGGCTGAGCCAGCCAAGAACTTCAGCGCTGGCTTCTGGGACATCAGCGGAAGAGCTTGCCAAGGTCAGGTTTGCAGGGTCTAGTCAACACTGCAAAGCCAGGCAATCCAGGCCCTCCATGCCCAGGCCTGGCCGGCCTCTCCGCCTTGCAACCTCCTGCCTGCACAGGCCATTCATTCCTCTCCTCCTTGCCTTGGCTGTGTGCTCCTGGATGGACCCTGGTGTGCGCTTTTTCTAACTAGTAGGTGAACTGAAGCCCAGGCACGAAAACCGGACTTGCAGGAGTCAGACAGGAAGTCAGCGGCTCTGCTGCATCTCTGGGGCGCCAGCTCCTGCTCTAGGGTGGGGAGGACTACTTGGCTGGGGTTCGGGGAACCAAAAGGAGAGGAAGCTGGGGCAGGGCAGTTAGGCCTGGGACTCTGGTTATCCTTTGGTTCCCAGAACAGAGGAGCTGTGGGGAAGCTGGCAGCTGAGCAGCAAAGGGACATAATTCGTTTTGTGAGTGGGGGGCAGGCCCCTCCCCCTGCACCTTCCCTGGTTCTGAAAGGCCTGGGCTCCCCTTCCAGTCTGGCCAGGCAGGTGGGCGATGCACCAACCAAAGGCAGCTCTGTCTCGGAAAGCTCCTCCCTCCTCTCCTGCAGTGTGGTCGCCCTGTGGGAAGTGGCCTCTTTGGTGAATGGATGGGTCACTTCAGCTCAAATGCCTCCCTTCAGGAACAGGGGATTCCCTACCTTCCTAGGTATTGCTTAAGAAATCCTCAGCTGAGGACATTATTCCCTTCATTGCTTTTGGACAGAGAAGAAGGGACAGACATCAATTTAGAAAGAGGCACTGACTGGTCGCCTCCTGTACATGTCCAGACCAGAGACCAAACCTGTAACCCAGGTATGTGCCCTGACTGAGAATCGAACCTGTAACCTTTCAGTTACAAGGCGACACTCTAGCCAACTGAGCCACACTGGCCAGGGCCCAAAGCCACCACTATTTGAAGATAGTTCTAGAATGTTCTTTATTTCTTTGGTCCCGCTTTTGTTGCCCAGGATTCAGCTCTTCTAAAATTTCCAAACAGCAGCCCGACACGCCAGACTGGCTCATCTTACAAACTCCTCCACCTCCTTTCTTTGGGCCCCACCTTCCTCTGCTTCTTCACAGGCTCTGCTCCTTCAAGGTCCCTTGGAGGTAGCTGTACCCTGGGCTCTCCTCTGCCACCTTCGTCCTGACCGTGCCCCGCCCCATCACCATGCTGCCGGCTCTAAGCACAACTCAAAAAAAACCTGCTGGTTTTCTCACAGGGCTTCGGATCAAGCCTTGGGCACAGGTACTACAATCACCCTTCCAGAACCTTCTGCCTTCCCTCCCTCCTCACACTCTGTTGCTACCTCTAGGTCCTAACTCCACCCATCTCTGGGTCCTGAAGCCCAACGCCTAGCTTCATTGCATAAGTTTGCCTGCTGCAATCCACCTAAGGTGGGTGTAAATGTGGTTACCGTGGTTACCGTAGGACCATGCACAGAGGATCCCATCAGACCAGACCACAAAAAACAAAAACAAAAACAAAAAGCATGAATCTCCAGGGTTTGGGTCAAGGCCTTTAAGGATTCTGGCCCCTCCTCCTCTACTGCCCAGCACCCCCTGCTCAGGTGCCAGAACACCACAGACCTTCATATGCCGCGGGCCTTGTGCTAACTATGTGACTTTACCTTTTTCAGTGTCAGTGTGCTCAGCTGCAAAATGGGAATGATGATAGCACCGACCTCACAGTCTTGTGTGAAGACACAGGGCCTGGCAGGCCTTGGGCTCAGCAACGGTTGGCTGTGCTCAGTTCATAGCTCCCTTCCTTTGTGATGCCACACCCAGTCTGGAGTTCCCCAGCTTCCTGGGCGGCTTGCCCTGACCGGACCCCAAAATGCAGCTGGTTCCCTTGAGGGAGAAGAAGGGTGGGCTCTGCCTTCAGGTGGCAGTGAATTTACTCACAGCAGCGGTGGCAGCTCAGGAAGCAAACACTACTCCCTCATGTTCCCTGGGAATCAACGTGCATGCAGACAAGCCTTGCATGCCACTGGCCCTCTGCCTCAACCTCCTCTCCTCCCTCCTGCCACATCTAATCTTTTGGTTATCAACAGCAGTGGCCCTTCCATGCTGTCCGAATCATGCATCCTCCTCAGTCCCTTCCCATCTCTCCAGCCCTCACCTTCAGTCTTTTACCTACACTGGGACCCTCAGCTCCTGTCACCCTTCCCGCACCCCTCTAAGGAGTCAGCCGAGGGGCTCTTGCACAAGCTCTTACCACTCCCTCTGTCTGACCTGGCTCTTGGGGGCATAGCCCTCTTCTTGATGTTTTTCCCACCTTCTCTGCTACATCACTCATTTTTCTACCATCATGCTGTTGCCATTCCTACCTCTAAAACCCTCCCCATCTCTTTTCTGCCCCTAAAAGGTCATCTGTCCCTGGCCAGTTCCATTTCTCTTCTTTCCTGAGCCCACTGCTCCAAAAATGTTCCCACCCTACCCGAACCTGCTCTTTACCAGGCCTCCTGGGACCTCTGGGCAGGTCACCACCCCAGTCCTGTTTCAGGGCTCCGGTACTTAACCCCTGCACAGCATCTGGCCCCAGTGATCCCTCTCCTTCAGCAGCGCCTCACTTGGCTTCCAGGACACCACACCCTACAGGTGATCCACCTGTCTCTCCTTCTCATCTTCCAGACACCTACATACCAGAAGGCTTCTACTCGGACCTCTCCCGAGCGGACTGCACTCATCCTCACTGTGATCTAGTCCTGTAACACCAATATAGAATGGCTCCCAGCTGCCTGTGTCTGGCAAGACCCTCCCTGATTGGTGGATCCAGCGCCTCACCTGCCTGTCCACTTGGGGGTCACACTTGCCCACCACTCCGACTCTGCCCGCCCCCCAGCTGCTCAAGGAAAAATCTTGATGTTGTGGGGGTTCAAAATGAGTCAGGCCTAGATGTGCCTCCGTGGTATGCAGATTGTTTTGGCTGAGCCAAAGGCAACTACAATACTTGCGTTTGACCCATCTCCAGGGCAGGGCGGACTTCTATCTCCTGGATGTCTGCTCTGACCATGCTGCAGTGACTCCCTAAAGCCCCCCAGGTGCACTGCCTCGTCTCTAGCTCAGGACCACTCGAGTACCTTCATCCCCCTCTCTATCTCTGAACCTCTCCTGCTCGTGAGACCTGACTCTCACGTATGCAGCGTTCTCCTTCACACGCACATGCCACATTGGGTTTTCTTCTCTTGCTAGTATCTCTCATGTCTATTTAATTATTACAAAAGCCAAAAGAACACTGAGGGTGGAGGAAAGCTTGTTCCTCCCCCAATGTCCTTTTTCTCACACCCCATTGCATCAGCAATATTGTTGGCTCTACTTTCAAAATGTGTTCAGGGCCCCTGGGCCTTTGAGCCCACTGCTGCCCTGCCCCCCTGTTGTTCTGACTCGGATTTCTACATAATCTCTACCCTCACTCCTTTTAGTCTATAACTCTGTATGTTGCCCTCTCAATTGAAGGTCCTGTCTCTGTTACATCAATATTTGTCTGCATGGCACTAGTCACAACTGAATATACTATTCTGTCTCTCTCCCCCACAAGAATATAAGCACCTTAGGGGAGTGACTTGTATTACTATATCTTGCTTGATACAGAGCACGCACTCAGTATATCTTTTGTTGTACAAATAAATGAACCCAAAGGCTTACATAGGTAGGACTGATGTTATAGATGTTGGCAGCCAGAAGGGGGCAGCAAAGAAGTATCCAATGGGGATGAAAGGTTGGGACAGCGTTGGAAAGGGTGGGAGGGCAGATGAGCAAGTGATGAGTGACCTGAACAAGTCCCTTAACATCTCAGTCTCAATTTCTTCCTGTAAGAAAGGTTATTGGGAGAGAGCACATGTGCTGGTAAGGGAAGTCTATGTAATTGGCAAATCATAACTGTGATGTGGATATGACGGATGCACAGTGTGAGTTGCCCAAATGTCCAGAGTTGGAGTAGAGGGTAGTTAAGTTATACAACTACGAGGCTGCCTGATGAGGGAATATTATAAAGCATTTCAAAGACATGGGGAAATGCTTCTGTTTTAAGTTTGTGTGTATATAAAATTTTTTTAAAAGGTTCATTCATTTTTAGAGAGGGAAAGGGAAGATGAAAGGGAGAAACATCAATGTGTGGTTGCCTCATGCACGCCCCCTACTGGGGACCTGGCCTGCAACCCAGGCTTTGTCCTGACTGGGAATCAAACTGGCAACCCTTTGGTTCACAGGCTGGCACTCAATCCACTGAGCCACACCAGCCAGGGCTCTATGTAAACTTTATAGACAGAACAACGATGAGATGTAGAATTAATAAGCCCGTGGAAAAATCTAGAAGAAACATATCACCATAAAAATGAACAGCTATCTGGGTAGATTTCTGTATTTTCAAAATTGTCACCACAGGGGTGTATTTGTGATTTCCTTGAGGTTTTAATGACCTACTAGAATGTTCTGTGGTTATTACTACATCTGTAGCCTGGGCAGAGGCCTGCTGCTTCTTTAGTCACCTCTCCTTCTTCCCGATACATCCTGAACAGCTTCCCCGGCTGTCACAGGTTTTCAAGGAACTGGACCCCTCTGCATGTGGGGAGAGGTCACCCTGACCTGAGCGCAGAGGGTGCAGCCATGCTCACCCAGAGCCCCTTCCGCAGCCCCGCTCTGTGCACCTACCTGTCAGGGGCCCATTTGCTCCTGATAGCCAGATGGGTACCTGGGCTTGAAGAGCAGAGACGTCTACTGCTGTCCCCAGCTACCCACCTGTCTGGCCCCTGGCCCAGTCTCCTGCCTTTACCTCAGTGCTACTGCAGGCAGGAGGGTGAGCTGGGACAGCCCAGCTGGGTTATCAAGGAGCTACCAACGGCGTGCACTTCTGCAGGCCTCAATGGCTCAGACCCCTGGGTCAGGCCTGGGTTACCTTGGCCCCTTGAAGTTAGGGCTGGAGCTCACTCTAGTACAAGTGGGGGGCCCTGGCCCTACCATTCCCAGACCCCTCCAGCCTGAACACCCCCACCTACCCCCCCCCAGGGATCCTGTGAAGCCCTAGACCCACAGTTCCCCTGAGTGGAGGCCTGAAATTCCACCCCCCACCCCCCCCAGTCCTCCAAGGCTCAATCCAAGCCTGTCTACCTCTCTAGCTAGGCGCCTGACTCCACTCAGCATGAGCTGGAAAGGCTACCAAACACCAGTGGGGAAACTGAGGCCCGAGAGCAGATATGTACCCAGTTGGGACAACACTAAAAGCCTTCTGGAGTCATCTCTTTGGACTCAGACCAAAAGTGGTCCAGGAAGGACTGTACCCTCGCCCCACTTCGGGCCAGCCTGCCATTCCAGCCTGCACTGTGAAAGCCCCAGATTTAACGACCAAGTTATCTTCAAAGCATAGCCTCCTTTATGATTCACCTTCTTGGGATGGTTCTCTTCTGGAAGGTTTTTACTGGAACCTTCAATAAATGATCTAGAAAATCTGACCGCCATCCTTAAAAGGCTCCCTNACACGCCAGACTGGCTCATCTTACAAACTCCTCCACCTCCTTTCCTTGGGCCCCACCTTCCTCTGCTTCTTCACAGGCTCTGCTCCTTCAAGGTCCCTTGGAGGTAGCTGTACCCTGGGCTCTCCTCTGCCACCTTCGTCCTGACCGTACCCCGCCCCATCACCATGCTGGCAGCTCTAAGCACAACTCAACACCCGTGAACTTCACATGTGCTGCTGGTTTTCTCACAGGGCTTCGGATCAAGCCTTGGGCACAGGTACTACAATCACCCTTCCAGAACCTTCTGCCTTCCCTCCCTCCTCACACTCTGCTGCTACCTCTAGGTCCTAACTCCACCCATCTCTGGGTCCTGAAGCCCAACGCCTAGCTTCATTGCATAAGTTTGCCTGCTGCAATCCACCTAAGGTGGGTGTAAATGTGGTTACCGTGGTTACCGTAGGACCATGCACAGGGGATCCCATCAGACCAGACCACAAAAAACAAAAACAAAAACAAAAAGCATGAATCTCCAGGGTTTGGGTCAAGGCCTTTAAGGATTCTGGCCCCTCCTCCTCTATTGCCCAGCACCCCCTGCTCAGGTGCCAGAACACCACAGACCTTCATATGACGCGGGCCCTGTGCTAACTATGTGACTTTGCCTTTTTCAGTCTCAGTGTGCTCAGCTGCAAAATGGGAATGATGATAGCACCGACCTCACAGTCTTGTGTGAAGACACAGGGCCTGGCAGGCCTTGGGCTCAGCAACGGTTGGCTGTGCTCAGTTCATAGCTCCCTTCCTTTGTGGTGCCACACCCAGTCTGGAGTTCCCCAGCTTCCTGGGTGGCTTGCCCTGACCGGACCCCAAAATGCAGCTGGTTCCCTTGAGGGAGAAGAAGGGTGGGCTCTGCCTTCAGGTGGCAGTGAATTTACTCACAGCAGCGGTGGCAGCTCAGGAAGCAAACACTACTCCCTCATGTTCCCTGGGAATTCAACGTGCATGCAGACAAGCCTTGCATGCCCCTGGCCCTCTGCCTCAACCTCCTCTCCTCCCTCCTGCCACATCTAATCTTTTGGTTATCAACAGCAGTGGCCCTTCCATGCTGTCCGAATCATGCATCCTCCTCAGTCCCTTCCCATCTCTCAAGCCCTCACCTTCAGTCTTTTACCTACACTGGGACCTAGAGCCCTCAGCTCCTGTCACCCTTCCCGCACCCCTCTAAGGAGTCAGCCGAGGGGCTCTTGCACAAGCTCTTACCACTCCCTCTGTCTGACCTGGCTCTTGGGGGCATAGCCCTCTTCTTGATGTTTTTCCCACCTTCTCTGCTACATCACTCATTTTTCTACCATCATGCTGTTGCCATTCCTACCTCTAAAACCCTCCCCATCTCTTTTCTGCCCCTAAAAGGTCATCTGTCCCTGGCCAGTTCCATTTCTCTTCTTTCCTGAGCCCACTGCTCCAAAAATGTTCCCACCCTACCCGAACCTGCTCTTTACCAGGCCTCCTGGGACCTCTGGGCAGCTCACCACCCCAGTCCTGTTTCAGGTCTCCGGTACTTAACCCCTGCACAGCATCTGGCCCCAGTGATCCCTCTCCTTCAGCAGCGCCTCACTTGGCTCCCAGGACACCACACCCTACAGGTGATCCACCTGTCTCTCCTTCTCATCTTCCAGACACCTACATACCAGAAGGCTTCTCCTCGGACCTCTCCAGAGTGGACTGCACTCATCCTCACTGTGATCTAGTCCTGTAACACCAATATAGAATGGCTCCCAGCTGCCTGTGTCTGGCAAGACCCTCCCTGGTTGGTGGATCCAACTGCCTCACCTGCCTGTCCACTTGGGGGTCACACTTGCCCACCACTCCGACTCTGCCCGCCCCCCAGCTGCTCAAGGAAAAATCTTGATGTTGTGGGGGTTCAAAATGAGTCAGGCCTAGATGTGCCTCCGTGGTATGCAGATTGTTTTGGCTGAGCCAAAGGCAACTACAATACTTGCGTTTGACCCATCTCCAGGGCAGGGCGGACTTCTATCTCCTGGATGTCTGCTCTGACCATGCTGCAGTGACTCCCTAAAGCCCCCCAGGTGCACTGCCTCGTCTCTAGCTCAGGACCACTCGAGTACCTTCATCCCCCTCTCTATCTCTGAACCTCTCCTGCTCGTGAGACCTGACTCACATATGCAGCGTTCTCCTTCACACGCACATGCCACATTGGGTTTTCTTCTCTTGCTAGTATCTCTCATGTCTATTTAATTATTACAAAAGCTAAAAGAACAATGAGCATAGAGGAAAGCTTGTTCTTCCCCCAATGTCCTTTTTCTCATACCCCATTGCATCAGCAATCTTGTTGGCTCTACTTTCAAATTGTGTCCAGGGCCCCTGGGCCTTTGCACCGACTGCTACCCCGCCACCCCGGTTGTTCTGACTCAGATTTCTACATAACCTCTACCCTCACTCCTTTTAGTCTATAACTCTGTATGTTGCCCTCTCAATTGAAGGTCCTGTCTCTGTTACATCAATATTTGTCTGCATGGCACTAGTCACCACTGAATATACTACTCTGTCTCTCTCCCCCACAAGAATATAAGCACCTTAGGGGAGTGACTTGTATTACCATATCTTGTTAGATACAGAGCACGCACTCAGTATATCTTTTGTTGTACAAATAAATGAACCCAAAGGCTTACATAGGTAGGACTGATGTTATAGATGCTGGCAGCCAGAAGGGGGCAGCAAAGAAGTATCCAATGGGGATGAAAGGTTGGGACAGCGTTGGGAAGGGTGGGAGGGCAGATGAGCAAGTGATGAGTGACCTGAACAAGTCCCTTAACATCTCAGAGTCTCAATTTCTTCCTGTAAGAAAGGTTATTGGGAGAGAGCACATGTGCTGGTAAGGGAAGTCTATGTAATTGGCAAATCATAATTGTGATGTGGATATGACGTATGCACAGTGTGAGTTGCCCAAATGTCCAGAGTTGGAGTACAGGGTAGTTAAGTTATACAACTACGAGGATGCCTGATGAGGGAATATTATAAAGCATTTCAAAGACATGGGGAAATGCTTCTGTTTTAAGTTTGTGTGTATATAAATTTTTTTAAAAGGTTCATTTATTTTTAGAGAGGGGAAGGGAAGAAGAAAGAAAGGGAGAAACATCAATGTGTGGTTGCCTCATGCACGCCCCCTACTGGGGACCTGGCCTGCAACCCAGGCTTTGTCCTGACTGGGAATCAAACTGGCAACCCTTTGGTTCACAGGTTGGCACTCAATCCACTGAGCCACACCAGCCAGGGCTCTATGTAAACTTTATAGACAGAACAACGATGAGATGTAGAATTAATAAGCCCGTGGAAAAATCTAGAAGAAACATATCACCATAAAAATGAACAGCTATCTGGGTAGATTTCTGTATTTTCAAAATTGTCACCACAGGGGTGTATTTGTGGTTTCCTTGAGGTTTTAATGACCTACTAGAATGTTCTGTGGTTATTACTACATCTGTAGCCTGGGCAGAGGCCTGCTGCTTCTTTAGTCACCTCTCCTTCTTCCCGATACATCCTGAACAGCTTCCCCGGCTGCCACAGGTTTTCGAGGAACTGGACCCCTCTGCATGTGGGGAGAGGTCACCCTGACCTGAGTGCAGAGGGTGCAGCCATGCTCACCCAGAGCCCCTTCCGCAGTCCCGCTCTGTGCACCTACCTGTCAGGGGCCCATTTGCTCCTGATAGCCGGATGGGTACCTGGGCTTGAAGAGCAGAGACGTCTACTGCTGTCCCCAGCTACCCACCTGTCTGGCCCCTGGCCCAGTCTCCTGCCTTTACCTCAGTGCTACCGCAGGCAGGAGGGTGAGCTGGGACAGCCCAGCTGGGTTATCAAGGAGCTACCAACAGCGTGCACTTCTGCAGGCCTCAATGGCTCAGACCCCTGGGTCAGGCCTGGGTTACCTCGGCCCCTTGAAGTTAGGGCTGGAGCTTACTCTAGTACAAGTGGGGGGCCTGGCCCTACCATTCCCAGACCCCTCCAGCCTGAACACCCCCCACCCCCCCCAGGGATCCTGTGAAGCCCCAGACCCACAGTTCCCCTGAGTGNGGCTCAATCCAAGCCTGTCTTCCTCTCTAGCTAGTTGCCTGACTCCACTCAGCATGAGCTGGAAAGGCTACCAAACACCAGTGGGGAAACTGAGGCCCGAGAGCAGATATGTACCCAGTTGGGACAACACTAAAAGCCTTCTAGAGTCATCTCTTTGGACTCAGACCAAAAGTGGTCCAGGAAGGACTGTACCCTCGCCCCACTTTGGGCCAGCCTGCCATTCCAGCCTGCACTGTGAAAGCCCCAGATTTAACGACCAAGTTATCTTCAAAGCATAGCCTCCTTTGTGATTCACCTTCTTGGGATGGTTCTCTTCTGGAAGGCTTTTACTGGAACCTTCAATAAATGATCTAGAAAATCTGACCGCCATCCTTAAAAGGCTCCCTCCCCTACCTAGGGAAGCCTCACCCCCAGTGAAGTTCCGCTCTTTCCCAAGCCTCACCCCTGGCCCACCCCTCAACACCCCCAACTGACCGCTGCTCCTGGGTTCTGCACTCCCCCTGGCCAGGCTTCTGCAGGCACCAGTCCGGTAATGTTTCGCAGTCTGCAGCGAGGTAGTAGCTGCGAAGGTGGGCTTCATGGAAGGTTCCAGGCCTGGGTGAGGAGCCTCAATGGGTAGGAACAAGGAGCAACTCTCCAATCACCTGAGTGGACAGTTGTCCATGGATGTCTTCTGGGTGCCAGTGTGGACACGTGACATGTAAGACCTGATGGGAACCCTCCCCCTAACCTTTTGGCACTATGAAACCCTCTGGCACTTGGACACAAGTCCAGGGAAAAGGGGATCCGAAATGGACTCAGATTAAGTTTCCGCCACTATGTAATGGAGGTAGAAATCTAGTTCCATTGTGGAAAACTTAAAAAGTTCATGTCTTATACTTCTGAGTAAGCAGACTAAAGCCCACTCCCTATTTTTAGAGAATGAAAAAGAAAAGAAAAAGTCTCCAAGTCCCCACTGTGCCGGGAAAAGGACTGCCTCTTTGTCATGATCACCATGGCCTCCTGGCCCCAGGGGCTCCACCCCTACTGGTGCCCTACCATGTCCCTGAAACACTTCTCTACCCTGTGCCCACACCACATTCTGTTCTGCACCTCCAAGGCCCAGTTCAATGTCACCTCCTCCAGGAAGTCCTCCAGAGCCCCAGGAATAAAAATAACCACCACCCCCATTGCCTGAGCACTTCCCACAGGTGGTCCAGGGCTGAAGGCTTTACAAGTATCTCACTCCAGTGTCAGAACAAAGCCCCCCAGGGCAGCAGAGTGAAACTGTCCTCTGGAGCTTTCCCACCACTGCCCACCATTTGTCCAATGCACATCACCTGGGGAAGCAGGCATGCCTATCTCCATCTTATGGATGAGGAAGAGTAGGTTTAAGGATGTGAAACAGTGAACCCCGTCACACGGCTCGTAAAAGAGCTGCAGGGACTTGAACTGGGTCTGAGCACCAGCCTGTGATTTCCCACAGCCGGCACGCTGCCCAGAGATCACTGGCTACCCGAAACGTGCCCAGGGCACCTGCTAACATTCCACCTACCCCCGAGACCTGAGCTCCTGTTCCAACACCACCCCCCAGATGCTGGCCAGTATCAGGCTTCAGTGATTTTCTCATGGAAGCTTTGGAACAGCCCTCTCTGGGGCAGAGAAAACATTCAATGACCTCTAGTGAACCCTTGGAGGATCCTGTGAGCCTGGACCCCTTCCCAGCCCAGCATGACGAGTGGCGTGAGTAGGCCTGGAGCTGGCCTGCAAGCCAGTCTGCTCGGCCCTTCCAGGCTGCCAGCCGGTATGGGTGCCAATGCCTGCAAAGGTGCTGGCAGTTCCAGCCCCAAGGGCTGGGGCCAGGGCCACTTTCCCACCTCCTTTTCCAGCCAGCCTGCCATCCTCTCCCGCACCACGCAGGAAAACAAAGCATTTCCACGGCCCATCTCTGTACACAGAGGAGGTAAATGGAAAGCCAATGGGTGGGTGGGCAGGCAGAGTGGCAGAGAGACTGTGGGGTGATGGTTGAGATTCATGAAGCTGTTTAAAGGGCAAAATGAACTGCTGAGCTTTCTTGCTTGGAGGGTAAGCCTTGGTCAGTGAAAGAGGTCACCCTCAGAAGGACCCAGGAACTCCAGGGTCTGTGTGAAGCCTGCTGGCTGACCCTCTACATCAAGTATTTCTTTCTTTCTAAAAGATTTTTATTTGTTTTTACGGAGGGAGGAAGGAAGGGGAGTAAGAGAGAGAGAGAAACGTGATGTGTGAGAGATATAGTTGCCTCTTACACACTCCCAACTGGGGTCCTAGCCTGAAATCCAGGCATGTGCTCTGACTGAGAATCGAACCTGTGACCTTTTGCTTTGTAGGCTGGAGCTCAATCCACTGAGCCACACCAGCCAGGACTCAAGTGTTTCTCTCTAAAGGCTGACACTCCATACCACCTGCCCATAATCCATGGGCCTCCCGAACATAACATGGGGAGCCGGGCTTTGGAGGCAACAGTTCCTTCACTACAAGGGGGTGCATCTCAGGCAAGTCACTCAAGTTCCTGACTCCATAAAAGCGGCACAGGAAAAGGTGACTGCAACGCACTGAACTTATAGTCTGGCACACATCATGTGTCATATGGGACTTTCACTTTGCTTCTTTCCATACTCATTCAAAAGGTCCATACCCCTTTTCAGTCTTCCCAAGGGACCCTTTCGTCCAGGAAAAGGGGCTGGAGAGCACAGGGGGAGCAAAGGGGAGGCCGAGGGGCTGCCTCACTGCGTTTCCATTCATTATCAGCAGAGCAAGGCCTGGCCACGCTTCCTGCTGCTGCTGGTGGGATGGGGCCCAGCAAGGACACCAACTTAGGCTGAAACCCAAGTTGGCACAGGCAGGTGCAGGAAGCTGACTCAGTGGCACCAGCACTGACGTCTATCAGCCTGGAGCCAGGCAAGTGAACCACAGGCTGCCAACCACTGGTCCTGGAGTCAGACAGGTCCACAGAGGGCCGAGCAGCCTTGGGGACAGGCTGGTGGGACCAGGGCAGGTGTGTTCTGGTTCCCTGGGCCAGCGAGGAGGGAGATGTGCAAGGCCATAGGCCTGTGGTATGCTCAGGTTCTTGGGGAAGCACTCACTTGTACTGTGGTTGTCTGAATCAGGGGCCCCTGGTTCCACCTAAAGGCCGCCTGCTAGCTGTGTGACGCAGGCACACTGCACATAGCTGTAACCCTGCGCCTCTGTTTCCGAGTGCATCGGCCCTCACGCCTGTCTCCCAGGTCCAAGGAGCAAATGCGAGGCCTCCTCTGTGCCCGCTGCTGTAACCCTAGTGTCTTCGGAAACATGTGTAAAATGAACTCACACGTGGCAGGTCTGACACCCAATAATCTTTTCCCAAGAGCCACCGCAGATGCATTTTGTTGCTACTTCTACCATCTCCACCTCGCAGACATTATCCCGTTGTCTCCACACCTGTGAGATCTCTGGGAAAACATGACTGAGGTGGGCCTTGGATCCCTGCTGCTGACCCCCCACATACCTAAGTCTCTTCCCCTCTCCAAGTCCGGCTTTCCCCTGAGGCCTGACATCAGCTACCACATCACTACACCCTTCAGGAAGCCCTGCCCACCTCCCGTTCAATGCCCTTTTGACCCATCCCCAGAGGCCAAGCTGGGCCTGGGCACAGGGAGTGAACAGCTCCAGGGAACAGGGGTCAGGGTGGGTGACATGCAATGTGTCTGGGACTGTGGAGTCGGATTCCTGTACTGCGGGCTTCCTCCAATCTGGGCATGCTGTGACGTCCACCCATTCCTACCTCATCGGCACAGCCTACCCAAGGGCGCGGGCCAGCTAGTTTCCACACTGCAGTGGTGCCTGGCATGAGCACGGGGCAGGGGCGAGGTGGCAGGGCTCCTGTCTCTCCTTACACAGGCCCTGGCCAGCCCTACTGCTCACCAGGTGGCTCTGTCGCCCCACTCATGGTGTTGGAAGGCCAGGACACAGGCCATGGAGGCAACGGAGGGGGACGGATGCCTCGAGAGCACGTAGTGGAGGCATTGGACCACCTACGGCTCGGTGTGCACCCCTTACATCTACAGCCATGCTCTCGGGTCCTCATGCAGCCTTCCTCCAAGGTTAGAAACCAACCCACCGACAACCTTATCTGCTCACCAAAGGCAGCCAGGCCCCTGCATCAGGAGAAGGGGGCACAGATGCATCCCCTCCCTGCAGAACTCTGGCTGGTGCGGCTGAGCAGTCACTGGTTCTGCTCCCACCCCTTTCTCTGGCCCAGGTGAGGAGGAGAACAGAAGGGCTGCAGACTGCCTCCTGCTTCAGGGACCCGCAGCCCGTGTCACACAGTAAGCCTGGCTCCAGCCTCTGGCCCCCAGCACCACGGCCAGCTCCCTACGCCAAGCAGCACCCTTCGCCCCCAGCCAATGCCTCTTACCTGGCTTTGGAATAGTCCCTGGAAAGGCCTGGAAGAGAGACAGAGAGGGATTGTCGGGGGAGGGCCTGGGAGCTCATCAGAAATGTTTGGGCCACATCCGAGACCTACCGCCTCAGAATCTGCCATTGTAACAAGATGGCTGGTGGCCTCTGTGCACGGGACATTGTGCAGGAAAAGGGTAACCAGACGGTCTCCTGCTGGGTCTGCCCTGGCCGGCTCTGTGATCTTGGGCAAATACCTAGTCTCCATTTCCTCCCCACTTGAGCGGGCCTCACGCCTTTCCCAGGGTGCTAGGAGTGCAGTGTGCAGGTGTTGTGAGCAGGTAGAAGGTGCCCATGAAGCTACCCCTGCTATGGTGCTGTGGTATGGTGGCCTGTCTCACCTCTGTGGGACCTTCTGCACCCTGACTGGCCTGCAGTCCTCCCTCCAACCCCAGGACCCAGGATGNTGGCAGAGAGACTGTGGGGTGATGGTTGAGATTCATGAAGCTGTTTAAAGGGCAAAATGAACTGCTGAGCTTTCTTGCTTGGAGGGTAAGCCTTGGTCAGTGAAAGAGGTCACCCTCAGAAGGACCCAGGAACTCCAGGGTCTGTGTGAAGCCTGCTGGCTGACCCTCTACATCAAGTATTTCTTTCTTTCTAAAAGATTTTTATTTGTTTTTACGGAGAGAGGAAGGAAGGGGAGTAAGAGAGAGAGAGAGAAACGTGATGTGTGAGAGATAATAGTTGCCTCTTACACACTCCCAACTGGGGTCCTAGCCCGCAACCCAGGCATGTGCTCTGACTGAGAATCGAACCTGTGACCTTTTGCTTTGTAGGCCGGAGCTCAATCCACTGAGCCACACCAGCCAGGACTCAAGTGTTTCTCTCTAAAGGCTGACACTCCATACCACCTGCCCATAATCCATGGGCCACCCTAACATAACATGGGGAGCCGGGCTTTGGAGGCAACAGTCCCTTCACTACAAGGGGGTGCATCTCAGGCAAGTCACTCAAGTTCCTGACTCCATAAAAGCGGCACAGGAAAAGGTGACTGCAACGCACTGAACTTACAGCCTGGCACACATCATGTGTCATATGTGACTTTCACTTTGCTTCTTTCCATACTCATTCAAAAGGTCCATACCCCTTTTCAGTCTTCCCAGGGGACCCTTTCGTCCAGGAAAAGGGGCTGGAGAGCACAGGGGGAGCAAAGGGGAGGCCGAGGGGCGGCTTCACTGCGTTTCCATTCATTATCAGCAGAGCAAGGCCTGGCCACGCTTCCTGCTGCTGCTGGTGGGATGGGGCCCAGCAAGGACACCAACTTAGGCTGAAACCCAAGTTGGCACAGGCAGGTGCAGGAAGCTGACTCAGTGGCACCAGCACTGACGTCTATCAGCCTGGAGCCAGGCAAGTGAACCACAGGCTGCCAACCACTGGTCCTGGAGTCAGACAGGTCCACAGAGGGCCGAGCAGCCTGGGGGACAGGCTGGTGGGACCAGGGCAGGTGTGTTCTGGTTCCCTGGGCCAGCGAGGGGGAGCTGTGCAAGGCCATAGGCCTGCAGTGTGCTCAGGTTCTTGGGGAAGCACTCACTGGTACTGTGGTTGTCCGAATCAGGGGCCCCTGGTTCCACCTAAAGGCCGCCTGCTAGCTGTGTGACGCAGGCACACTGCACATAACTGAAACCCTGAGCCTCTGTTTCCGAGTGCATCGGGCCCTCACGCCTGTCTCCCAGGTCCAAGGAGCAAATGCGACGCCTCCTCTGTGCCTGCTGCTGTAACCCTAGTGTCTTCGGAAACATCTGTAAAATGAACTCACACTCGGCAGGTCTGACGCCCAATAATCTTTTCCCAAGAGCCACCGCAGATGCATTTTGTTGCTACTTCTACCATCTCCACCTCGCAGACATTATCCCGTTGTCTCCACACCTGTGAGAGCTCTGGGAAAACATGACTGAGGCGGGCCTTGGATCCCTGCTGCTGATCCCCACACACCTACCTCTCTTCCCCTTTCCAAGTCTGGCTTTCCCCTGAGGCCTGACATCAGCTACCACATCACTACAGGGGTTCTGTTCCCACCCCTTTCTCTGGCCCAGGTGAGAAGGAGAACGGAAGGGCTGCAGACTGGCTCCTGCTTCAGGGACCCGCAGCCCGTGTCACACAGTAAGCCTGGCTCCAGCCTCTGGCCCCCAGCACCACAGCCAGCTTCCTACGCCAAGCAGCACCCTTCGCCCCCAGCCAATGCCTCTTACCTGGCTTTGGAATGAGTCCCTGGAAAGGCCTGGAAGAGAGACAGAGAGGGATTGTCACGGGAGGGCCTGAGAGTTCATCAGAAATGTTTGGGCCACATCCAAGACCTACCGCCTCAGAATCTGCCATTGTAACAAGATGGCTGGTGGCCTCTGTGCATGGGACATTGTGCAGGAAAAGGGTAACCAGACGGTCACCTGCTGGGTCTGCCCTGGCCGGCTCTGTGATCTTGGGCAAATACCTAGTCTCCATTTCCTCCCCACTTGAGCGGGCCTCACGCCTTTCCCAGGGTGCTAGGAGTGCAGTGTGTAGGTGTTGTGGGCAGGTAGAAGGTGCCCATGAAGCTACCCCTGCTATGGTGCTGTGGTATGGTGGCCTGTCTCACCTCTGTGGGACCTTCTGCACCCTGACTGGCCTGCGGTCCTCCCTCCAACCCCAGGACCCAGGATGGCACTGGGACAGCTGCATTGTCTTGCAGGAAGGGCAGGGCTGATGGAAGGAAAGGCCAAGGGTCCCCTGGTGGAAGCTGACACCCATGCTAGTCTTGCTTCCTCACCCTTCCTCTTCCCTTGAGTACCTGGTGACTGTGAACTTGATCTTGTCAGCCACTGCGAGGATCCTCTCCAGGTTTTGGGAGCCAAAAGTGCAGGGCTTTCGGAACGGGATGCCTGGGGGCAGCCCCTCGATGATCACTGAGCCAGGGTTACTCTTGATGCGCTTGTAGGGGACCTGGACTGGGTACTTGATGCCCAAGGCTTCCCCTGTGGATGACACAGAGGAATTATCATTAGGAGCCACAGGCAGGGCTGGTGTGTGGACGTGGAGGTGTGCCAGGTACTCTGTGCACAAGTGTGAAAGAGAAATCTGCCATGTGGTACCAAGGAAAGGCCCAGTCAGTGTGGGGGGAGTTAGGGGTGTGTCGTGCAGGGGCCCCAGGGGGTGTGGCGTGTGAGTCTGCTGGGCTGTGCTGAGGAGTCGGCAGGGGACGTGTGGCCAAGGCTGCTGGGGAGAGGACAGTGGCCGATGTTTCTCAGCATCCTAGTCTGAGAATCTGAAAGCCCATCTTCAGGATGGGACCTTATGGGCACAGCTGGCCCTTCCCACGGTGCCAGACCCTCCATCAGCCCCAGGGTTCTGCCTCACTCTGCTTTGGGACTGGCCTGGCCTGAGTGGGCAGACTGCATTTGGGTGCAAGGAAGGCAGCTGGAGCCCAGCCAAGGAGCAGCTCACACCTCAGGACCCTCTTTCCACAGAGGGGCATGGGTCTCATTCCTGTCACCAAGCCTCTATGCAGGCTGTGGCACTCCCATCCCAGTGACTAGACTTATCTCACAGCTGGCCTCGCAGCGGTCCTGGGGTGGGGGTGGCCACAGCCCCACTCTCAGATGAGGCCTCCTGCCTGCTGTCGGTGGCCACCCCAGAGGCACTGCCCAGCTGGCCCTCCTGCGGCTCCTGTCCACAGAACCAAGAACCGATTTCATAGCCCTGGGTGCTGTGAGGATGACTTGAATGTCCATGGCTCTCCGGGACATAGGTGGGGCCCACCGCGGGAGACTCACCGGGATAGAGGGCTGACTTCACTGTGACCCCCTTAGGGGCTGGTTGAGAGCACCATCCTCAGTGTCACAGGACGCCCCTTTATGGAGAAACCCTGCTGAAATCTCTGAGGGTCTCGCACAAGAAAGAACAGCTGAGCCCTCTCACGCAATAAACTCACGTTTACCTCCTGACACTGGGGATGGTGAAACCTGCCTCATTCCCCCTTCTGCTCTGACTCCTAGGAAACTCGGAGCCTGCCGTGTGCCCTGCCTCTAGCACGTACGGGATTCGTGCATCTGCACGTCACCCCTGGGTTCGTGCATTGCCTCAGCCTATGAAAGATCGAGATTTCATTCTCACACCACAAAATTTACCATTTTGAAGTGTGCAATTTAGTGGTTTTTCAAATATGTTCACGAGGTTGTGAAATTATCTCTACAGTCCAAGGCCAGAACATTTGCATCACTGCAAAGAGAAGTCCTGTGCCCATTAGCAGACACTCCTCCACCCCTTGTCCAAACACCCTGGCCAACACTCATCTACTTCCTGTCTCTACCATTTCCGTCTGTTTTTAACTCCATATCTCAGTGCTTTTTGCAAACTAGTTTATGTGCCATTACTGCACAGAGATCCTTTCTGAAATGAAAAGACTCAGACAGACGGAAAACTTACGACTGTAATCCCTGAATGGGAACTGCCTTCACTCCTCTCGCCTCCAAGATGGCTCTCGCGACAATGACCGACGGCCGCTGCGTCGCAAACCCTGTGGACACTTGTACCCTTTTGGCAAAAGCCTTCTCCTCGGTGTCCACAATCCCGCGTTTCCTGCTGTCCCCTCATTCCGGCCTCTCCTGCTCCTCCTGGGCCTGACCTCGAAACACAGCCTTCTTGGCCTTCAGTCTGGGTCCTCTGTTGTCCCCTCTGCACCCCCTGTGGTGTCTCCTCTATTCCCATGACCTACGCTTACGCTTTGGTTCCAATCCAGACCCCTTTGGTTCCAATCCAGACCCCTTTCTGAATAGCACACTTTGTTTCCACTCACTCCTCTAACCCCACACGTGCCAAATGGAACCCATTACGTCTCCCCTCTGACTCCCCACGTCAGTGGCTGTGCTGCCCCTCCTCCCCGACTGACACTTTGTGTGCCTCCTGTCCCTGGTGTGCCATGTGCTCTACCCCTCCCCCATCATGGTGACCGGTCCAGATATTCCAATGAGCAGTGGCATTTCCCTGTCACACCGATTGGGTAAGGAATGGACATGATACTCAACAAGGACCAGTGAGAAGCAAGGGGACAGCTCAACAAATTCTGGGAAATAGCCTGACTCTCTTGAGAAAGCCCGTGGAACAGCCAGCCCTTTCCCTCCTCCCAGAGTGCACACATAATGGGGTGTCTGGACCTGCTATGGCCATTCTGCCAACAGGTAGGAAGCCAGCCTGAGACGATGCTGATACATACTGTGGAAAGACACCAAGGTCATTCCTGGGCTCCTGGATCCAGCTGACCCTGAAGGCCACCCTACTGCTGGACCTCCCATGCTATGAGCTATGGCTCACTGTACTGTCCAAAGATAGCTGCAGTGACCTTTCTCCCACCCCACATGCTGCTCTTACAGTGTAACATCTACACTCCGCACAGAGAACTGGGCATGGGACTCTGTGACTGCCTCGACCTGTACAGTACAACAGAGGTGACGTGGCATGACCTCTGGGGCTGGGTCACAAAAGGCCAATAGCTTCCAGCTGGCTCTCCCTTTCAGGACACGTGCCTCAGGAGCCCTGACTGACAACTAGGAATCTTGCTACCCTGGAATTACTATGCTGGAATGCCTGAGTGGAGGGATTTCATAGAAATTAGGAGAGATGCCTGAGGGGCCCAGCATGTCCAGCACTGGCAGTCTCCCCAGCCCAAGCCCAGGGATCAGACACGTGAGTCAGGAAGCTGTCCAGGTGATCCCAGCCTCAGCCACCTTCTGCTGGCATCCTCGGGAAATACCCCGAGTGAGGTGACTCCCTGACAACATCAGAGATAATAACTGGTCCTTGTTATTACAGGTCACCACGTTTTGGGGTGAGCTCTTCTGTAGTCATAGTAACTGAATCTTAAGCCCATTAACTCCCTTTATTGTTGAAGCCAGTTTTAGTTCCTTGAGACCAAAAAGCATCTTAAATCATTCTAGCTTGTTTTCCTCAAGTAACAACTCAGCTGGAGGCCTCTGGTCTCCTCCCTCCTGCCTGAGGATTTAGCACCAGGATTCTCGCTCTGAGCACATCTCTACCCCATCCACCTTCCTCCTGGACTGAGGCCAGGGACTCACCCAACAGCACACTCAGGCCTACCTGCCACTCCAACCTCTGAGCTGGTCTCATCACCCATCCTCATCTTCTGTCACCCATGCACTTTCTTTTTTTTTTTTAAAGATTTTATTCATTTATTTTTAGAGAAAGAGAAGTGAAAGAGAAAGAGAGGGAGAGAAACATCAATATGCAAGAGAAACATCGACTGGTTTCCTCTTGCACGCCCCCAACTGGGGACCTGGCTCACAACCCAAGCATGTGCCCCAACCGGGAACTGAACCAGTGACCTCTGGTTCACAGGCCGATGCTCAATCCACTCAGCCACACCAGCCAGAGCCCCATCCAGGAAGATATTCAAAAGTATAATAAAGTGGATCCAGTCACTTAGCCCTTCCCCCCAAAATGCAAGGCTGATACTGTGGATGATCAGCTCTGTTTCCTGGCCAGCTCCAGGGGGTCCTTCCTCCCCCTACCTCCACACTTCAGCTTTCTCCCCTTCTCAGGAAAAGCCTCAGGGCCTTTGCACATGTCCATTACCTCAGCCGGGATGTCCTTCCTTCACATTCTGCTCAATTAACTCTTTAACCATCCTTCAGCTCTCTTTAAAGAGGCCTCCCCGGCCCCCAATTTAAGGTAAGCACCCAAGTTATTCTCTCTCGAGTAGCCTGCTCTTTTCCTGCATGTTTGTGGAACAATTCCTCACTGTTATTAGAGTCTGTGTCTCGGTGCTGAATGTCTCTCTCCTCACTGAGCTATGGGGCCCGGGAGGGCAGGGACTGCGTGTTTCCTTCACTGCTGTATCTCCAGTGCCTGGCACTGGTTAGAGCTCCAGAGATACTTGTCGGTGGGTAACAGGGTTCCCCAGAGGTGACCCTGGGAAGCTCCTGCCTCACTTCCAACCCTGCGGCTTCCCTCCACCCAGGCGCCCGGGCCTCACCGTATTTCTTATTGAACAGGTCCTGGACTTGCTCCCTCAGCGTGTTGGCGATGTCGATCCGGGAGAGTCTGGTGTCATAATTCTCTGCAAAGTGAAAAACAATGATGAATTTGGGCTGTTAAATTAAAAGGCACTTAGTGAATTTTAAGGAATATGATTTTCTTCTTATGGGGACCTCCTCCTTCTCTGCCAGTTATCAGACCCCTGGAGTGAGCCCCTCGCTCCAAAACAAATATGTTGACAGAGATGTGTTTTTCCGAAGGATGCACACTCTTGTGACACCAGCAACGAGTTGGAAATTAAGTTAATTTGAGAACCACCAGCACAGTGATCAACAAACCCTGGAGGTGAGAGACACTGTGAAGAGGACCAGTTCCTGCACCATGGTGGGCTTGGAGCAGGGGAGACAGGGGCTCAGATGGCTGGGCAGCCCCTGGATAGGCAGGGAGCCAGCCTAGCAGTTCCCAGGGGTCACTCCCCGACCCGGAGGGTGTTGGTTATGGAGCCTGTATGCCAGTATGTGCCAGGGGGACCCCAGATGGGCCCCTGCCCCCAGGGAGATCACAGCCTGGCACTGCCTTGTGGGAAGAGAGAGGTGAGGTAGTGGATCTCACGGTGGTTGGGTGGGAGATGCTGAGGACCCCAGTCCCCTAAAAGGACTAGACATGAGGAACCTTGGGGTGTGGTGAGAGACTCAACCCCCCTCATCATACAAAGTCCCAGCGCCTGGGTCAGAGGGAGAGACTTGACAGTGCCCAATTACCCCTCTGGGGTCCGGGTCCTCTCTCTCAGGGCTCCCCGACACCCTTCTTGCCATGGGTCTCCCTGACCCATTTTCTCCTCACAGCCACAGTGACCAAGGATACCTCGGAAATGCCCGCTCACTCACAGCCACACCCAGGGCTGCCTCTACAGGCACCCGGGCTGTTGCTCCCCACCCATCACTGAGGCTACACTTAGTCCCAACAGGAAGCTGAGCAGCGACAACGCACCCCCACCGCTGCGAGGGGAGTTGACCCCTCAGAGCCTGCCCTGTCGTGGTTCTGTTCCTCAGTGATGGCCCACACTCCACGCCTTCACTCAAGCTCTCCCCCTTCTCTCCCTGCACACTCACTTCCTCCTATGCCATCTCGGCCCCGCTGCAGTCCCCGGCCTCCAGAGCCCTGCTTGCCTCTCATGCTTGCCTCTGCTTTGAGAGAGGTAAGAGCGAGGCTGACTGCCTAGCATGCAGTGGGCAGGCAGGTCAGCTGACTCCCCACATGGACTGGGGGCAGCTCCTGTACTCTGTGGAACCCCCACGCCACCCCCTAGAGCCCCTGTGGAGCCTCTTGGAGCTGGCAGGCTACAGCCCTGCCCTGCTGCTAACCCACCTCACCCAGTCCCCCAGGCGCTGAGGTTGTGGGCAGACCCACCCCAGCCTGGCCAGGTCAAGGTTGTGGCGCCAGGCCTGGCGACCCCATCCTGAGCCGCAACCTTACCTTGAAAGCCCTGTCTCTTCAGGCTCTCGTCCACAAAAGGGTCCCCGGAATCCCTCTCTGGGGACGAGGGGAGAGAAGCCAGGGTGAGCGGGCAGCTAGCTCCTGACATCCAGGGACAAAGGTGGGGGAGAACCAGATGCAGAGGGCACTGGGGGAACGCCAGGGGAGGACAGAGGAAGCAGAAGGAGGGGAGGTGGCAGAGGCCTGGGACCCCTCCCATACCCAGCCCGCACCTTAGCCCATGACCCTGTGCAGGGTACCTTGGCTGTCTGTGATGGGCTCTTTGACTCCTTCGGTGAGCAGCTCAGGCCTGAAAAATACAAGAGGGGCTATCGCCAGGGTCCCTCCAAACCTCCTCATCCTGTACAGCCCTCCCCCACCAGGACTCAGTCTATGCATCTGTACAACAGGCCCTCTGCCTCAGGACAGTTGAGGTCTGGGGTCCCCACCCCACACCCACAGCTGTCCTACTGACCCACATGTAAGATCGGGGTGCGAGGGGCTGCACTGGACTCTGACAATTCAGCTGGGAGTGAGACCCGCCTGGTCCGGGCCCAGTGGGGCTGACACCCTCACTCTCAGTTCCAGAATATGGAGTGACTGTTGCTGTCCAGTGTCAGCGCCCGTGGTCTGGGGGGCTCCCCACAGAGCTGGTTTTAAGTGTAGAAGCCGTTGGGGGTGACTGTTCGGTACCCCGGTCTTGAGGCTTGAGGACCATCCAAGGTTTCTGGCTGACACCTCAGAGCTGCCATTTTACTTTGGGCTCGGGGGCTCAGGGACCAGCCCAGCTTTCCCCTAACGTCTGTATCTACACAGATGCCGCAAGGCCTTTCCCAGACATGAGGTAACCCACCAAGGTCCTTGAAGCAGGTACTGTCTCCATCTTCTCATTCTCAGGATGAGGAGACTGAGGTGAGGTGAGGGACATGCCCAAGATCACACAGCTCATGGGGCAGAGTGAAAATGAGGTGCCCCTCTCGTCCTCACCTGCAGCCTCTCCAGCTGAGAGGCACCCTCCCCCGAGCCAGACCTCTGTTTTCTGTCCTGGCTCAAAGAGAGGGCAGCAGGCCTTCAAATACAAGTTTGAGGAGAGGACGCAGGACGGAGGAAGGGACTCTGAGCCAGGAGTCCTGCTCAGCTCCTGCCACTCCTAGAGGACTGTGGGGCCATCACTCCACTGCCAAAGCCTCAGTTTCCCCAGGAGAAGGGGGAGAGGCAGTGGCGGTGGTGGGGGCTCTGGGTGCAGTCTGAGGCCTTTTCCAGCTCCTCAGACTATGGGCCAAGGCAGGGCTGTGCCTCCCCCCTCTCCGGCCCTAGAAGCCCAGCCCAGTGCTGGGCAATGAGCTTATGCCCAGGTCCTGCTGCCAGTACAGGCCACCAGTCCTCACCCTCTGACTGCCTGACTGGGGGGCAGAATGCCCTCACTCCCAGGCAGGGTCTCTGTGTCGCTGCTTGGCCACCTCTGTGCTGGAGAGCTCGTCGCCTTTGTGGGCAGCCTCAGCACAAACGCATCCTCACACTAGACCCTGGTCCAGCCCTCTTCCCTTCCCGAGGTCTGAAGGGGCAGCTCTGTTACCTGGCCCTCTCCACCATGCCCTCCTCTGGCCAGCCTGCCTCCCCAGTGCCCTCAGGCTGCCACAGGCCCCAGACCCCTGCCCCACCCAGACAGTCCCACTTTAGCTGAACAAGGTCACACTGAAAATGGGGCATTTGGGGTCAGTGCTGTGCCAGAGTCAGTCTGGCGTTCGTTCCCGGTTCCTGGGAGAGAAACTATGAATCTTCATAATTTCTCCAATGACAGGAGTGTCTGTCACTCATGGTGAGCCTCCAGGATCACACCTATGCTTGTACTGAGTTGGTTCAGGATGCAAGAAGAGCAGCCGTGTGATTGGAGGACTGGGCTTTGGGACACCTGACATCCGTGCAACTTCCCTGGTTCTAGGGAGAGAGGCTGGAGAACGGATTCAATCACGTGCCCAATGACCCAACCAAGCCTGCCTAACGCCTCCCGATGAGCACTGTGGACACTGAAGCTCGGTAGGGCTGCCCGTGGTGAGCAAATCGGTGTGCTGGGAGTGATGTGTCCCCTGATTTCATGGGACAGGGCGTGGGAGCTCTGTATCCAGTGCCCTTCTCAATTGTCTCTTCAATTGGCAGGTCTCGATTTGTAACCGCTACAGGCCCCTGGTACTTGGGGCTGGTGTCTGCAGTGGGCACGTTCTTGGTGGGGTCTGTGCCCTGAACCAGTGGGGTCTGCTCCCTCCGGGTGGTCAGTGTCAGAACTGTACCGCAGCACTTCATGTAGACAGAACCTTCCACGCCTACTTCCCTGGACATCAGCCTCCCACCTGTCAGAATTTATCCGTTGCTCTAGATTTTCTTTTCTTTTAAATTTTATTTATTTATCTTTAGGGGAAGGGAAGGAGAGAAGGAGAGAAATATCAATGTATGGTTGCCTCTCATGAGTCCCCTGCTGGGAACTGGCCTGCAACCCAGGCATGTGCCCTGCTGGGAATCGAACCGCGATCGTGTGGTTTGCAGGCCCATGCTCAATCCACTGAGCTACACAAGCCAGGGCTAGATTTTCTAAGCATTTTTTAACTTTGGAGAATTTGATGAAAGCAAGGAACCCCTTTCTCCAGAAAGATGCATGAAAGAATAAAAAATTTGCATATATGTTCAAGACATTATGCATTCTTATCTGGGTTAATGTGTTTTGACCAAAGGTTTAGAAAGTTTAATTTGATTTTGTGCCAACTCTAGTAACAGGTACTGGTTGTCTAGACTATTGTTTTGAAGGATGTGGAGGTCAGGTTCAGATGCAAAGAGTGTCAATCACTTAGTGATGTCTCCTGCAGGTGATAATTTCTCATTTATATAAACACATACTTTTATAAGCTCAATTGTATTCCCCCAAATTTCATGTTGAAGCCCTAACCCCCAGTACTTCAGAACATGACTGTATTGGAAAGCAGGGTCTTTAAAGAGTTGATTAAATTTCAATGAGGACATCAGGATGGGCCCCGATCCACCTGACTGGCATCCTTAGGAGAGGAGATCAGGTCATGCAGGGAGAGATGCCAGGGGCGCCCGTGCACAGAGAAAAGGCCATTTGAAGACACAGCAAGGAGGCAGCCACCTGTGAGCCAAGGAGAGAAGCCTCAGGAGAAGCGAAACCTGCCAACACCCTGATCTTGAACTTCTAGCCTCCAGAACTGAGAGAAATAAACTGGTTGTTTCAGCCACCCAGCCCTGGTACTTCGCTATGGCGGCCAGTGGTGTTCAGGGTAGTGATGAAGTTACTTATGTAGCCCCACTTCTACGTAGTTCTAAGGCATTTACATGTCCTCCAAAATGTATCCCTTTAAAAGTAAGATTAATTAGAAGTGGTTACTTTTCACTTAATAGTCCCCATAGTATTTTTGCTCATTTGAAAAAGGAGGAATAACCCTGGCTGGTGTGGCTCAGTGGATTGGGCGCGGGCCTGCGAACCAGACGATCGCAGTTCGATTCCCAGTTGGGGCACATGCCTGGGTTGCGGGCCGGTTCCCGGCAGGGGATGCACGAGAAGCAACCATACATTGATGTTTCTCTCCCTCTCTCCTTCCCCTCCCCTCTAAAGAGAAATAAATAAAATATTTTTTAAAAAAAGAAAAAGGAGGAATAAGAAAATAAAGATACTGAAACGTCCAGTCTCCGTCCTCCAATCATACCTCACGATAACCCCAACTTGTCTGCGGTCCCACACCCCAGGTGCGGCACTTGGCAAGGTCAATCACTCTCCTTAAATCAATTTCTTCATTTGGCTTTCAGAAACTGGAACTGGTTAAACTCACTTAAAACTGCTAAGTTTTTAAAGAAATGGACTCCTCATCCAGGCACCCACGTGGATGAGTCTCAAAAGTTGAGCGAGACAAGTCAGACATCAAAGGCTGCATCCTGTGGCGTTCCAGCTACGGGACACTCTAGAAAAGGTGACACGGTGACAGACCATGCGTCAGCAGCTGCCAGGGGCCGGGGCTGTCAACGAAGGGGTGCGAGGGAGAGGAAGACCAGTTCACACGAATCTGCTGTTGACCGAGCTCCTACCTTCGAGCTGCCCAGGTGCTCCAATTGTGGGTTTGAGGATGAATGTGGCAGGCGGTCCCCACGTGCTACATGCTTCCTGAATGCCAACAGCTCCCAACATTCTGTCCCCACACTGACCTGTCCACTGAGCATTGGGACTGGGACTCCTGTCATCCAACTGCTGTCCCTCCCCGGAGGGCCTGACATATCTCAAACCTAACCCACATCAGACCTACCTGTTGACTGCGGCCTCTACCCTCAGCGTCCCCAACCCAGAAAATGGCATCACCACCAGCCCACGTGCTTAGCCAGCAACCTTTGAGTCGTTCAGTCCCCTCCTCCTCTCACACCCACATCTAATACATCGCAAATTCTCCAAATTGTTCCTGAATCTGACAACTTTCCATAGTCCTCCCTACCTTTACCCAGTTCAAGCTCTGCCCTGTCCCCCGGGGCCAGATTAAAGCATCCTTGCTGGTCTCTGCTTCTTCCCCTGCCCGCACCCCCCAGAGTCCCCTCCAGAGTCACACTGGAAATTTAAAATTAAAAAATAGACCACATCATGTTACTCTCCTTGAAACCTTTCAGTGAGCTCTCATTAAGTTTGAAACAAAATCTGAACTCTAAACCAGCCCAGGACCCCGTGTCATCTGGCCCCTGCTATCTTTTGGGCCTCACCACTTACCACTCTTCCCTTGCTTACTTTGCACCAGCCACACTGTGCCCTGCTAGTCTTCACACACACAAGCATGTCTCTGCCTCGGGGCCTTCGCACCTGCTGTTCCCTCTGCCTGAACACTCTTCCAGCAGATACTGACATGCCTCGCTTCATTCCCCCTTACCCTCCTCTGCCCCCTTACCCTGTATTACAGCACTCATCTCTACATGACATTATATTGTCATTTTACTCAGTGAGATCAGCCAACTGAAGGGCAGGACTTGATGGCGTTTGCTGTTGTATTTCAGCCTGGCCTGCGGCTGGCACTCAGGGCGTACTTATTGAAGGAAGGAACCAGGTGTCCACTATTCTCAGCTCCCGAAGCACCACCTTCCCTAACTTCTCCTGCCCCCAAACCAGGTTCCATGGGTGAGCTCCCTGTCCCATGGTCCGTCACCAGCCTGCCATTCCAGGTGTGAAGAGTACCATGAGTTTCCCAACTTGGGGACCATCTACTCCTTTAAGGGGATCACACCCTTAAGGGTCTCCTTTTTCTTGCCAAGCTTTCAACCAAACCAAACCAAACCCAAATTGACAAGACATGCCAATAACACACAGAAGCAGGAAACACAAAACAGGACACCCCACGTCCTTCCCCTCCCCTTTGAAAAATTAACAGCCGTCCCACCTCCTCCAGGGGGACTTTACACTGAGCTGGGCACACAGTTCCCCCAGGCCCTCGCTGACGACACTGAGATGCCCAAGGGAACAGAAAGGACCTGGAAATGCCACAGCCATCTTTTCCAACCCTGGGATGACAGGCACTGTCCTCAGCAGCGTCCTGGTGCCCCCTGGCCCAGGACACCAACACGGCCACCCAGAGGACACTCAGAACAGCCCGAGAGAGCAAGCCGGCAGACACGACCCATTCTGCGTGCCGGCACACTGGAGCCAGGGAGGGCGTCAGGCTGGCTGCCCCGGGTCTGGCAGACCTGGATAGCCTGGTGCCTGTTTGGCTGCGCCTGAACCCTGACTAACACTGCACTCGTTAAAAACCAAACAAGGAAAAGACTACCCTAACCTGCAGGGGAAGATGGCGTTTTGGAGCGGCTCCTGGCCTTACCTCTTAATGACAAACTGGATGCTGTTGCTGGCCTCCAGGATCTTCCGGAGCTTGGCAATCCCGAAGCAGTTGGGCCTGCGGAGGGAGATGCCTTCAGGCAGCCCCACCACAAACAGCTCCTCTGGGTACATCAGGAACTTGGAGTAGGGCACCTTGACGGGCTCCGAGATGCCAATGGCCTTGGCTGCGGAGACACAGCTGCTATAGGGCCACCCAGAGTTGTGGGGCCGCCAGCCTCAACTCCCACCTCCCATGTCTGCAGAGGGAAACGGGGAGAGGCAGCCACAGGTGCCAGAGCCCTTTCAGAGTCTGCACTTAGTTGAACCTTCTTGACCTTCTGGAAATGTGAGTGCCGTTACCCAGTCCCAGTGAAGAGACCTGGAGCTCAGAGGGGATGGGACTCATTGCAGGTCCCAGGGCTCCCGAGCCAAGGTCTGTGAATCCCAGACTCATGCTCACGCCATGCCCTCACAGACAGGCAGCACGGGAGAAACCGCCGATGGCTGGTGAAACTCAGCGCTGGCTCCACCCAGGACTAGGTGTTGAACCCTGAGTTGTCAGAAAGGCCCTCCAGAGGGCCCCTGCCACCATAAAGAACCCAAGAACCCCAAACTCTGTGTGGTACACTTTGGGAAGAGGACAGATCTGAGGTCCAGCCTAGGCACCACCACACATTAGCTGTGGGGCCTCAGGGAAGCCATGTCCCTTCCCCAGACCTCATTCTCCTCACGTGTAAATGAGTACGAGGGTACAGGGATGCGGTGCGATGGGATGAGAGCTGTGTGAAGCACTTAGCCAGAGCTGGGCAAACCACAGGCACTTGGTAAAGGACAGCTTCCTACTCTGCTTCCCCATCCTCTCTCCTGGTCCTTCTGGTAGGAAAGTTCTTGCTATGTACAAGTCCTCTGAGGACCCCGAACAGGGGTGCCCCGGAGGACAGGGGGCAGATGTCAGGGAGCATGAAAGATGTGAGGGAGCATGAGCGTGTTGACCAAAAAGGCTGGGTGTAGCATTTCAGAGGGTGGGGTTTTCTGCAGTGCCTCAGTCTCCCTGGGGGCCCCCTTCCCTCTCTCAATGGGTCCCAGTCCCTCCCTCCCCTCCCCCACCTTGTTCCTGTGCAAGGAGCAGCTGGGGTGGGGGACTGGGCCCAAATCCCTCTATACGCAGGCCAGCTGAAGGGTGGACCAGGACGCCCCGACCCTGTCCGGCTCCCTGCTCACCGTATCTTGTGTTGAAGAGCAGTTCCACCTGCTTCCGCAGGGGCCGGATCACATCGCCGTGGCTGTCTGAAAGGCAAGAAGCAGCCTGCTGAGCCTCCCCAGTGGCGGCAGCACCGTGCTTCTCAGCTCATGTCCCAGCTCTGCTGGCACGACAATGACCCTGTGGAGGGACCTTGGAATGGGGAAGGCTGGGATGGTGGTGGCAGGTAACCTCTTCCCTCGGAAATGCCACCCCCGAGACAGGCCCGCAATTCCTGGCCTCAAACACCTGATTGTGAAATCCAGTCTACAGCATCGCCAGGCCTGAGTGGAGATCTGAAAGGTTTTGTGGCCTAAGAATGATCAGGGGCCTTTCTAGGTAAGCATCACTCCAGACCAGCTCAGAAAGTTACCTAACTAGTGAGGAAACACTAAGCCTGCAAATTGAGTATGCTGCCACCAGGTGGCAGTGGGCTTTTGTTAACACTTCGTGGTTCCCCTGCCAGACTGGGTTTGGGGGAGCGATCCTTCTCCCCTCTGACACCCACTCATTCCATTTCTGGAGTAGAGACTCCTGAGATGAAACCAGTCTGTCCTCACCTCAATCTCCCTTCTGGCCTACTCTCACTCTCAGCGGGAAGGGAACAAGCTGTGTTCCTGAGAACCAGCATGTCTGATGGACACAAAGCCACGTTTGTGCTTTCAAGCCTCAATTCTACTTGCTCAGGTAGACTAGGCTCAGACCTCACCCTTAAGATCTTTGCGGAAAGAAGCATGGTGTGTATACAAACAAAAAGAGACAGTCTTGCAATGTCCCTTCCCAGAACGAGATGCTGTACCTCTGACCAGGTACCTCCTGGTTCTACAAAATGGGTCTGCAAACCTCCCACCTCAGGTGGCCCACAGGACTCCCACCCTGCAATGGGGTGCTGGACACAAAGGAGGATGAGGGGCAGGGGAGGGCAGCAGAGATGGGGTGGTGGGGTGAAATGAGGAAGATGGTCAGCGCCTCACCCTCCACAGGTCTCTCCTCAGGTCGTGGGTCCTCGCTGGGGCCTTTGTCTGAAAGAGAACAGAGGATGCTGGGAAAGCCATGTTCATCATCTCCTGTACCCTGTGTTGCCAAAGTCAGGCCAGACAGGTGGGGAATGGCAGGCTGATGGGCTCTGACACTGCAGCATGGCATAGTGACCCCCAGAAGGGATCGGGTACCTCAATTTAGTACAGGCACCCCACCCTTGTCTCCATGTGAGGGTGGGTGCGGAGACCAGGCATCCCACCACATTTGGTAAGCACCACCTGGCGGCCAGTCCTTCCTGCAATGCACTCACTGTGTTCTGTTCCAGGCACTAAGGACGCTCAGGAACAAGACAAAGCCCTGCTCTTCTGGTGTGCTGCAGACACAACACATAATGCCAGGTGGTGGTGATGCCACTAAGAGAAACGGATTCACATGAGGCGACAGAGGGAGGGACGGGTAGGGGACGCAGAGCCATCCTGGACCAGGTGAACAGTAGCCCAGGTGAACACTAGCCCAGGCTGGCAGCAATGGATTCAAGCTTGTTTGCAGATGCTTGTCCACAGGTGGCAAGGATGCAGGACAGTGCACAGGGGAGGCTTCCTGCAGGAGGGGAGCACCTGGGCTGGATCCCGGTGTCCCGGAAAAGCACTGGGATGGGAGGGACCCAGGCAGGGAGGGGGTCAGACTCAGGTGATGGGTTTGGGCTGGAGGATGACATGCAGATATGCACAGTGGGAGTGTGGTGACTGGAATAGGCCCTCGACAGCGGCCTTTATTGCCAGGCCTCAGGAGGCACTGAGGGATTTTCGACATTTGTGACAGCCTGAGTGTGACTGAGGAAGCTCACTGGTGCCTTCACACACGGTACCAGCCCTTAAACAGCTCCTTTCGGCCCACAACATGCTGCTGAGCTGGAAATGGTGGAGCAGGTGGATCCCGGGTCTGCTCCCCCAGTTCAAGAGAGCACTGGGTGACGAGGAAACGGGGTGCTGTCCCCTGTCCCAGATGTGACCCTGAGTGGAAGCAACGGGCTAATCCTGGGAGAGCCGTCAGTGGTCTCATGGCCTGCTCACCGACTGAAGGCAGATGAACCAGCACATCGGGGAGCACCAGATAAGCTTGAGCCGTGGGGTTCAGCCTGCAAGGAGCTGGAAGGTTCTATCTATGCTCAGCTGCCCACTTGAAAATGTGGAGGGCCAACCCTGAGGTTTAGACCTAAACTTTCCTCAGGGAAATGGACTCACTACGGGCAGTACACGCTGGGTCCCAACTCTACCCGAAGAACCGGCTGTGGGAGAAAAACCAGCAAAGAAGAGCCTGAAGTTCATGCCCTGCAAAGAGCTCTCAGCCAATAATGGGGGCAACGTGACAGATCACTAACCAGCTCCCTCCTCATCCATCTGCATAAACTCAGGTGTGTGGTTATGAGTGGGCTCCCATGGGCCCTGCCTGCAGTGGTCACAGGCCTGATGACACGCCTGTACTGCCTCAGTCCCACTGCCCACCTCGTACTGGTGGTCCCAGGTCTCCTCCCAAGTGAACGAATGCACTTGTCTCGGGTCAGCTTCTGGGGGACCCCACTAACACACTGGAGTGGTAGTAGACAGGAAGAGGTGAGTCTGGGGGGACAGAAGGACAAGCAGGGCCGTTGGGGGGTGCTTTCCTGGGCAGATGCCAGTGACTAGGATTCGAGCACGGTATCTATCCTGGGGCGAAGAAAGCTGCCCACATGCCACACCTGAAACACCTATAAAGTCCAGCAGGGGGCCTGTGAGGGACAGGAGAGGGCAGACCGGGCCCAGAGTCCATCCCTGCCGTAAGCTGTCCATGTGCAGTGCCACCCCCAGGCAACGTTCCAGAGCACCAGGCAGGGGAGGACCTGACCCAGCCACCCTCTGGGGCCCAAACTGGGGTTGGGGGGGGGCTTCTGCCAGCCTTGTTGGGTCCCCAAACAGGGCTAGGTCCTCTCTAGTGAGAGACAACCTGGGTGCTCTGGGGGCCCAAGTTCTAAGCGAGGGGAACTTGCCTGATTCTCCGCTAGGCTATTCACTATGAACACACTTGTCCTCAAGCTGACTGCCCCCGTTTCAACACCAAGAGACTCGAAATGACCTCCATGAATGACCAAGGACCTGCCGACACAGTGGGTACCATGCTGCTGCAGAGACGGCCACGGTGAGGACACCAGGGACAAAGTGTACAAACCAGTGGCCACGTGCACTAGCACATGTGCAGAAAAACACGGAGGACGGACCCCAAACTCAGGGGCACCTGGGGCGGGCAGCAGAGCCATTCCTTCACCTGTTACAGAAGTCTGTATCATTTATCTCACTCTGCACACGTCTACACAGAAAAGAGCACAGCACACATACTCCTCCTCTAACCCACGGGGTCCTGAGAACCTTGGAATCTTCAGAATTCTGAATGAGGTGCCTTGCAAGGAGCCCCGGACGGAAAGCTCGCAAACCTGGGTTCCGGCCCAAGGCTGGGTGGCTTTGGGGAGGTGGACTGGTACTGCCAGGCCTGTTTCCTGCTGTCAAGCCAGGAGGGGGAAACCTTCCCAACAGAAACGGCACCATGCTGGTCCACAGCCTCCACCCCTCCAGTGCCACCAGCCTCTAGGTCTCCAAATGGGACCCCTGTGGTTTCCTCTACTGCTGTGTGCGCAGTCAGGTGCCAGGGGGCCTCTCAGCAGCCAGGCCACACTGGCAGCTCATCCAGAGTCCCTGACCAGCCAAACTCCCCACAGTCTGCACACACTGCTGTCGGTCTGGTCACCCCCAGCCTGTGCCTGGCAAATAATCTTTCTTCACTACGGAGGGACTGAAGCACATCACAACCGATTTAGGACATGAGAAAGAAAATGCACTTAACCTAACACAGCCACTATTCTGATATTTTCTTTTCTTCAACCAGTGATTATGTTTTCAACACAGTTGTCAACACTCATTTTTGTGTCTTTTGCATTCTCCCTTGTTGCCTATTTTTAGTGGCTGTGTCAGGGTACCATTAACGGTGCCCTGGTAGTTGGACTGATTCTTTCCAATTAAAAAAAAAATCCTCACCCAAGGATATGTTTATTAATTTTAAAGAGTGAGCAAGGGAGAAAGAGAAACATTGATTGGCTGCCTCTCACACCCCAACAGGGGATTGAGCCCTCAACCTTTCAGTGCATGGGCAACACTCCAACTACGGAGCCACCGGCCAGGACTCTTTCCAATTTTTCATTGTCGTCGGTAACACTGTCGTGAACACCTCTGCGCAGAAAACGTTGTTCCTATTTCAGATATTTTCCTAGCAATGGATTCCTGGGAATGGACTGGAAAGCTCACGCTCCTGGCTCTTTAGGCTGATAGATTTCTTCAAGAAGCAGTGCACACATCTGTCTTTGCACCGAGCACCCATTTCCCAACATGTGCAATGAAAATTCTGCCCGGTTAAAAGGAGCACAAGAGCCGCCCCTGTGCAAGCCCTTCTTTCTTTGTGCCTGTTTACTCGCTGTGTTTGTTTCCTGTGTTTGTGTCTCTCTGTGGTGCGATCGTCCATCCATGTTGTGGTGGACATGGAAGTACCACCAAGACCCCCAGCTTGTTGTCCCACAGGTAGACACTGTGGTTAGCTGGCAGCCGGGTCAGCTGCTCCAAGGACCGCCCTGGGCCCGCCCACACCCCATACCTAATAAAGGAGGGTGTATAGAGGCCAGGACATCCTGGTTCAACTCAGAACAACTCTAGGGGGCTCCAGAGCTCCCTGTGGGGTTGGTGGAGACTGTTACTGGGGCCGCATCATGGCTCAACCTCTCCCTCTACCCTTCTGGGCTTCCATCCCCTCCTTTACGCAGGTGTTGATCCCAAAGGCAGCCCCTAGTAAACATCCTGCACGTTAAAGTCTGTTTCAGAGTCTGTTACCTGAGAAATACAACTCACGGCATGTCCTTGGGCTCTGAATTCTCATGCGTTTCGCCCAGTGTTCTGGTCTGTCAGAGGCGCAAGAAGCATCAGTCTTGGGTGGACTGTCCACTCCCTCCCAAGGCATCAGCAGATCACAAGATTCTGCTGTCTGAAGTCCCTTTGTCCAACCAACTGATGAGTATTTCTGGAAGGTCCGAGCCCTTTGGGATGGCAGAGGAACCCTCCCCCAGGTGGAGGCTGGGGTACCATGCAGCCCTGCTTCCCCAGCTGGCCCATGGCCAGCCTGAGATCCTGATGGCCAACTCACTCCCCATACATGACCCACACCTGGGTCCCTTCTGATGACTCACAGTCGTTTCTGTAGAAATCTTTTCCGGAACTGCCTGGGACTGAGGCCCAGTCTACCCTTCTGCAATTTGGGCAAACCCTCATCTTCCCCCGCCACTCTAATTCTCACCAGAAAACACACCCACTGATTCTAGAGCGAGGGGAAGGGAGGGAGAGAGAGAAACACTGATAGGCTGCACCCTGCACGCATCCTGACCAGCACTGAACCTGCAACCCAGGCATGTGCCCTGACTGGAGACTGAACCCGTGACTCCTCAGTCTGGGGGATGATGCTCCAACCACCTGAGCCACACCGGCCAGGGCCAAACCCTCATCTTGAAGTCTGGTTTTCTTTTTGTCAGCTCAGCTTCCATCCACCATGACCTCTCAAGTGCTATGCATGGTGGCTGTTAGGTATTAGCTGCCTGGAACTCAACTCAGCAGAAGCTGGAAATCTACACTCACCCGCAGCAGCTCTGCGACCCCCCGTATCTCCTTAATGAACGGGACTCCCAGGTCCTCCTCACTCTCTTCCATTTCCAGACCATTCTCTCTGACAGAGATGGAAGCAAATGAGGGGCAGCGATGTTCTGCCTTCATTCTGTCACCAATTCGCATGGCATCACCTGCCGGGGGCCTGTAGGAAGCCTTACTTATTTTTCCAGTCATTTGTTTATTTTTGGTGGGGAAAAATGAAAACATACAGAAAAGCACACAGAATATTATCACAGACATGTACCCACAATATATGTTAGCATTTGGTCTTAGTCGCACCTACTTTTTAAATAAAACACTAAAATACTACCGTTTTTGACCCTGGCTGGTGTGGCTCAGTGGATTGAGTCCCAGCCTGAGAACCCAAAGCTCACCAGTTCAATTCCCAGTCAGGGCACATGCCTGGGGTGCGGGCCAGGTCCCCGGTGGGGGACGTGTGAGAGGCAACCAATGTATGTTTCTCTTGCACACTGATGTTTCTCTCCCTCTCTTTCTCCCTCCCTTCCCCTCTTTCCAAAAATAAATACAATCTTTTAAAAAAGAACGCAGCCGTTTTTTATTTTCAGCTTTAGGTAAATGCTATGTTGTCCCTGTGCATCTGCATGTGCTTTATATACGGAACATTCCAGTTTTGAGTTCTCTTCGCACTGTTCACTTAAGTGCTGCCTACTGTGCTTTTGCATGGCATCCTGGAACAATCGCCACCGGTCCCCTCCTTTCCTGATCTAGCCCACACTGGACGTCACACACAGAGAGGGCGAGCAGCAAATGCCATCCCTCTTCTGAAGGTGCCCTGGCCTGGCCCTGCATCCCTGTTACAGAGTTTTCCAACCTCCAGTCACCTGAGCACCGACACCATTTTCTGCCATATGTACGAACCTTCTGTACCAAAGTTTACATACTGTTTAGCTTTATAATGATTCGCATTTGAAAAACTTTACCTGCCATAATTCTTATTTTTTTTACCTCTATTAACATCTGTGGATAATGGTTGGAGCTAGGAGTTAGGCACATGAGATACACTGAAGTATTCATTTCAGTTTTCTTCTAAAATCAAGTTAAGAAAACAAAACACACAGCCCTGGCTGGTGTGGTTTTGAAACGAAGGGTTGCTGTGTGGTTCCCGGTGAGGTCCCACCCTGCGGGCGTGTGAGAGGCAACCAACTGAGGTTTCCCTCCCTCTCTTTCCCCCTCCCTTCCCCTCTCTCTGAAAATAAATAAAATCTTAAAAGAAAACACACAGAAGACCACTCCTCCTGCCTGGATTATTGCAATAGTCTGTTTCTGCCTTGTCCCCACTCCTCCGCAAGGTATTCTCAACCCCACCGTCAGGGTAAATACTGTTAAACTGTCCCTTGTTCGTTCCAAGCTCCCAGGCGTTCCTGCGTCCTTGGAATCAAGCCCACACCCTTTCCTCTGATGGACCTGCCCTGCAGAACCCACCCCGTCACCTCTCTGACTCACCTTTCCGCCTCAGTCTGCTCTAGCTACCAGGCGTCCTGTGGGCTTCCTTGCAGACATACCAGGCACAGCCACCCTCAGGGCCTTTGCACTTGTTTTTCCCTCTGCCGGAAAGCTCTTTCCTGGTATCCACGTGGCTCCCACCTGCTCCTCCTTCAGGTCTTTGCTCCAACGGCACTTTCTAAGTGAAGTCCACTCTGCCCACCTGCGTCCTGTGGTTACTGTCCTCTCCTGCCCCCAGCACTTGCCCTCCAGCCTCCTCCTGCCTGTGGACCACCTGCACTGACACCGCCTGACTTTCAGATTTCTCATCATCTGTCTCCCTGCCCTGGGATGTCAGCCCCACGGGGGCAGGGACTATGGCCTATTTGGTTCACTGTTCTGTCCTTAGAACCTCAGACAGAATCTGGTACATAGCAGATGCTCAATAAACAGTTGTTGAATAAATGACCTAGTTAATCCAAATGAGGGCTTCTGGGAAATATTAGTAACCAGACTTAATATAAGTCAAGGCCAGCTTCAAGTTCTCAGAAAGGAACTGAGGCTGGGCGAGGGAATCTGGCACACTGTGGGTTTCCTCTGAGAAGGTCAGTCAATACCAAGAAAAGCTTGCAGACTCCCTGAAGCCCTCCCTGTCATGCCCCAGGGAGGTGAGCCCCCAGCCCACTTCTTACCAGTCAGCATCTCCATCCCATAACCAGAATCTTCCGAAGGCAGATGCCCGGGCATCGAGTCTGTCATTTCCTCAGAGGTTGGCGAAGGATCTGGAGATAAAACTCCAAATGAAAAGAGAATTTTCTGCCTGTCCCACCCTGTCACGGTCCCTCAGGGACCCTCATTCAGCACGCCCACAGAGCAGGAGCCTTGAGGAAGCTGATCCTTGGACTTGGGAGGGGGGTGGGGGGCGGGGAGGTGAGGAGTACAGGGGTGGCCTTAATGACAAGAGGCCAGGCCTGGGCTCAGGGCCTGGACCATTGGGAGCTCCCACAGTGAACCTCCAGGGCCAGTATACCGTCCTCCTTCTCACAGATGTGGAAACTGGGCTTAGAGGTTCCAAGTCTGGAGTCCAAGTCACTGGAGTCCTCTTACTCCAGTGACTTTTCTTCTCCTTCCTCCTGCCTCCCAAACCCCAGGGAAGCCAGGCCAGAGAGGTGGAGCTGGGGCCCTTTCGGAGGTCGGGCTGAGGCGTGACTCCTGGCACACAGGGCGGGTGCGGCTGTGGAGGGCATATGCGAGTCCCCACTATCCTCAGGACCACACTAGAGAAACCGCAGCCAGGCAGGTCCTTGGGAGACGGAGGGGACAGCCCCGGTGTGGCTGGGAGGGGGCACAGAGGTTCCCACGGGTCTAGGGGCCCCGTTATGGGAGGTGTTCGATTCCTGTCGGTTCAGGGTGGGGCCGCAGGGGCAGCCCTTCAGATGTCTGTCCCTTACCTGGGATGGTGACCTGAATGATATCCAGATCCTCTGGCTCAATTTTGATGGGCCGCAGCCCGCCCAGCTCCCCGGAGGTTCCTGTGAGCAGGAAACATGGGACCCACTCAAATGTGGATGCGAGCTTGGCTGGGCAAGGCGAGCCCTTCCAAATTCAGGCCTGGCGTCTCCAACGTATGGACCTGGCAACTAAGGCCCACTGTGTGGTGGGGAGCCCCTCGCCACAGACATACTAGGAGGCAGTGGTGATGCCAGAATCCAGGTTTGCCGACTCCTTCACAGTGCTGCCCAAATCCCATCGGCCACTCCCTATACCCCACCACCTGTAAGCTCCCAGCATGCTCTGTAACTCCCAGAATGCTCTGAGGCCTGGGGGCGGTGAGGGGACAGGGGTGGACAGAGGCTGTTCATCAGTCCTCCAGGCTCATGGCCTGAGCTGCTGGGTGGGGTTGTTAGAGGCTGTGGGGTTCTGGTCCTCTGTACCTGGCCCACAGTCTTCAGAGGTCCCGCTCTTGTCTGTCCTGTGGGAGGGAAGATGAGAAATGACGCGGCACCAGCTCAGCTTTCCGTCCAGACTGCCAGTTTGGAAGGCTCCCCGACCACGCCCCCTCCCACCCCCCAGAGTGGCCCCCTCCATAGCAAGGTCCCCAGTGAGTGGCCAAGAGTCTGAGGAGGAGGATGGGAAGCAAACCTGGGCAGGGCGGCTGACATGGACAATTCGGTTAATTCACGGGGCCTGTTGGGGAGGCATGGGCTGGATTTGGGGGTTTGGGATACATGACCCATCCCTGGCCCCCAGAGGCCCAGAGTGTGCATGGGGAGCACTGGTGGGTGGCGAGCAGACCATGAACTGAGCACAGGGCCTTGTGCACGTACAGGGCAGATGCCTGGGTGCCAAGGAAGGTTGCTGAGACCAGGTGACACGCAGCCAGTTCCCAAGAGGAGACAAGAGTTCTCCAGGGTGAAGGAAATCGGCAGTCTCTGCCTTCCTTCTCTGTCCCTTTAGATTCTCCCTGCCCCATGGTGGGTGGGGACCTGCTGTATATGTCAGGGGGGGTCTGTGTGTGGGATGGCCCTGTGCCTGTGCAGGGCATCGGGGGGTCGGGAGACACTGCACACAGCATCCTGGGCCAGCCCTCGGCCTCGTTCCTCCCCGCAGGTGACACCACCTCAGTCCAGGGTTAGGGATACCCACGGGCCAGGGGCTGGGGTGGGCCTTACCGAGCAGTCCCGGCCAGGTCAAGAACGGTGGCCCGGGAGACTTCCATAGAGGCGTCCTCTGGTGGGCTGGCTGGCTCCAGTTTTGTGGGGTCTTTGGTAAATTTATTCCCTGGGTAGAGAGTCGGGGAGGGGTGAGGCAGATCAGGGTGAAGGCTCTCCAGCCTCTCCCTGCGTGTGGGAGCACCCCTGGGTGTGGTCTGGCCTCGACCCCTCCTTCTTGTGGGCTCTAAGTCCCTCGGGGCCAGGGTGGGTCCTGGGGAAAGATGCCGTCCCTGGGAGAAGGAACAGGGCCACCGGCCAGGGTCTGTGAGGACTGGGACAGTGGGAGAGACTATCAGAAATGACGGTTCTGACCTCACATACGCTGCTACGGTGAGGGAGCCCTCAGGAAAGGGGCTGAGTCTCCCCCAGTGCCGTCCCGTGGGACCCTTCTCTTATTTGGTTGCCCTAGAAACCCAGAGGAAAGCACTCTCATCATACCCACTTCATAGACGGAGAAACTGAGGTCTACAAAATGCTGCCCACAGCCATCACAAAGCTAATGGGAAGTAGGGCTGGAACTGGGACCAGGGTACATTGCACCCCAAGATTCGTGTTCCCTTTGTTGAACCAGGCAGTGCCAGCCTCCTGAGAGCCACGATGCCTACAGGTTGTGGCCCAGGCTCTGGGGCTACATGTCTGGGTGTATAGCCCGGCCCACCGCTCACCAGCCAGGCTTGAGGAAAAACAAAACAAAACACTTGATGGGACTATTGGAGACTAAATTAAAATGATGTATTCTAGCCCTGGCTGGTGTGGCTCAGTGGACTGAGTGCCAGCCTGTGAACTGAAAGGTTGCTGGTTCAATTCCCACTCAGGGCACATGCCTGGGTTGTGGGCCAGGCCCCCAGTTGGGGGCATGCAAGAGGCAACCACACAATGACGTTTCTCTCCTTCTGTTCCCCTCTCTATAAATAATTAAATAAATAAAATCTTTTAAATATATATATTCTAATAGCTTAGAAGAGTGCCTGCCACACATTGTATTTAGCAAACATTAGCTTTATTATTCCCTGGTTCAGGGCATCCAAGTCTTGAAGGACTGTCTGCTCCCGGGAGCCGGGGCCTGTGTCTGCCCCAGGGTGCAGGAGCCACATCCAGGATCCCGCTCTGTGCCGGGAGCCAGTGTAACGGCAGCTCAGGCACTCACGGGAGCACAGCTTGGTGCTTCAGAAAGATAAGATGGTACCCACACATACCTGTGAAAATTCGCTCATCAAACATCCTGGAGAGAGAGGAGAGACGGGCATGAGAGCAGTGCAGGCCCAGGCTGCCCAGGCTCAGGGAGCCGACCTCCAGGTTCCCTCAGGGACAATTACTTGAGTCCCACCAGCTCAGCTACAGCTGCAGGCCTGGGCCCCAGGCTGACCGTGTGTGGACAGGAGACAGCATGGTCTCAAACCGCTGGGTACCCCCAAATAGCCTGATACCCCAAACCATTTCTCCTCAGCCAGGGAAGACACGGGCAAGTCCCTGGGTGGTTCTGGAGGGTCCGACCTGCTCATCACAATACCCCAGGGGCCTCCTCAGCTCTGAACATGCGTGGTGGATGATGCACACCCCTTTCCCACAGGCTTTTACCTGACCCTGCCCGAGTCTCAGGGACAGTCATGGGGAGAGAACCTGCTCCCAAGACGCTTTGTCAATTCACAAGCCAGGCCTGTCATCAGATCATAGACATGCAAGATGACATGTGGGACTCCTCGCATGTGTCTCAGGAGCCAAGGGAGCTCCAGCGGGAAGGGAGTTGGGAAAGACTTCAAGGGGAGGGGACGGCGAGCTCAGGAGGAGGGCTGACAGGTTGTCCAGGAAGGGCACAGGGGAGGGTAGGGGGCTCCACCTGGCTGGCTGTGCTCAGGCACACGGTGTCCACCCTGTGGGCAATGGGGCGCCCCCAAGCACAGGGCACCATTGGATCATCATCAGACAGAGGATGGACTGGAGAAGGGATAGCTGGGAGCCCACTGGCCATTCAGAGCCCTGAGTCATGCTGGTGAGGTACCTGGGGATTTGGCCAGAAAAGCGAGGATGGAAGAAAGGCGAGCAAGGGGGCTGGGGTTATCTGCCCACTTGCCTCCAGCCCTGTGCTGGAGGAACAGAGGACAGAACAGAGGACTCCAGCCCTGGTGTCCTCTGTTCTGCCCTCAGCCCCAACCAGGGTGGCACCCAGTGGGTGGTCAGCCTGGGTAGCTAGTCTGGGGGTCTGTAGTGAAACTTGTGTGCCAGGGAATGGCTGGACAAGGGGACAGGGCCTTGGTCATTGAATCCAGGCTGCAGAGGTGACGTGAGACAAATGAAGGGGTATGTGATTCTGAATACAAGTGGGCAATGCCTAAGGCTGGCCCAGTAGAAAATTCAAACAGAGGCAAAAAAGTCAGTGATAGGAGGCCAGGCCTGGGTCACCAGGGTGGTGAGTCCACCAGCACGACTCGACCTCAAACGTGCCTTTCCAACCTCATTCTGAGAGGCCCACACTCCTCTGGGTCCCAGGGGCTGAGGTTTGGGAGAAAAGAGGCTTCCTTTCCAAGTCCGGCTCCCTCGGCCTCTCCCAGGGATGGAGGCTGCCAGCACCGCCTGCACCTAGATTATTTATGGTCTTAGTTATGTATGGGGAGCACAGGGGATGGGGGCTTGCACAGTTCCCTGGTGGCGTTGGGACGCAGATGACAGGGAGAGGTCTAATGGTGGCGCCAAGGCTGTGACAACTTTCTCGAGGGCTGTGCAACCTGCAGGCCCGTTTGATGGGCGTGGACCAAGGAACACTGTCACTTCCGAGGCACACATGAGGCCTAGGGCCCTCCAGATTCTTCCCCTCCGAAGTTCTGCCCTCAGTAGGACTGACGTGTCAGCCCCGCAGGTGGGAACTCAGAGGCCCTCACTAGGGGCTTGTGTCCTGGAGGGACGGGGGATTTGCAGGCCAGAACTCAGCACAGGTGTGGGCCTGGGGGCCACAAAGCCCCCTACCATCACCACCACCAAGACCCACAGGCCTTGTCGAAAGGCTTCTCCCTACAACAGGAGAGCACCTTGACCTCCCCCCACCCATAGACACCTGGGCGGAGGCAGAGACTCCACCTTCTGGCTGCTTCCTAATCTCCTTTCTCCTGACCTGCACCCGCTGGAGGGACCGCAGATGCCCTGGGGTGAGGCTGGGATGTGTAGTAGTGGGAGATGCACAGAGGGCTCAGAGCGGCCACTGTTCTGAGTACTTCCCTCATATCAAGCCACTCAGCCTCTGATCAGCACTGTGTGGCACAGACAATCGCTGGCCCCATTTTCCAGGTGAGGAAAATGAGGTACAGAGCAGTCAAGCAACTTGCCCAAGGGCACACCACGGGGACATGGTAGGGGAACCCAGGCCGTCAGTGCTGAGGTGAGGTCAAGAAAAAGGATTCATGTTTATTGAACATCTACTATGTGTCAGGTGTGTTACATCCACGTCTTCAGTTTATGCTGAGAAAACCTGAGAGAGGGGCATCACTGTCCCCTATCTTTATAGGTGAGGAAACTCAGGCTTAGAAGAGAAGCTCCATTCAAGGTCATCAAGACGCTTCAAGTCCAGTCACCTGATGCCAAATCCTCCTCGTCCAGGAAGTCCTACAGGTTTCCTGCTCCAATGCCATTGAGTCTACCCTGGGAACACGTTTTGAAGTACCCTGGACCCATCGCAGCTGGGACCACCCCCACCATGCCTTTAGGGGCAGGTGGGGATGTGCTTGCTGTTTCATAAAGTCCTCAGGAGAGCCCTGTGAAGGGCTGAGCCTGCAGGAGGTGCTTGGCACACCCTAGTGAATAACTAAATGAGCTATAATTTGGATTGAGGGAGACGAAATACCATGGTCAAGCATGTAAGGGGACACTGGGAGAGTCCCTGTTGCTTTCTTCTCCCCTACTCCCTACGAAGAGTCAACTGAAGAAAAAGAACTGAGGCAGCAGCCAAAAGAATTTAAGCTAGACAACAGCAGGCACTGCCTGATGACTGATTACAATTCACCTCCAGAATCACTTATCAGGTGGGCCCCACACCAGGGGCTGTAAAAGCACGAGAGAGGGCGCGGCTGCAGGTACTAGCAAGGTGAGGAGGGGGTGTGCTTTGTCGGGGGAAGAAACCACTTGCTACCAGAGGCTGAACTTCTTTCCAAATAAGGCAGGGGGGTGGAGGTGTGGGGGCCGCTTTCAGACTCAGAGAAAGGCAAAAGCAAGCCTTGAAAGACAGACAGGTGGGAAGCTGGCCCAGGGGGAGGGAAGGACTTCAGCAAAGACCCAGAGGCAGGTGAGGGGGCAGGAGTTCCTGGCTGTGGGAAGGCAGAGCAGGAAACAGGCTGGGTCGGTGGCTGGAACAGGCCCGAGAGCATGCCCTGCACTGTGAGGGCCAGAGGTGGGGAAAGGGTCTGAGCCAGAGACCCACGCTGCCATACCTGACTTCTAGAATCACCTCTCAGGAGGCATCGAGAGGTGCACCCACTGCCCTGGCCACTTGTCTCAGCCTCTCGTGCTCACCCCAGACTCTAACACGGGACCCCAGGGTCCGCCTGGGTCCTCTTCTCTCGCCTTTAACTCTCCTCCCTGTGATCCCGTCCTGGCCATGCTAACAGTGCGTGGCCATGCTAACAGTTTCTATCTCTCACCCAGGCCCCTTGCTCCTGAGCTTCTGACGTCTCAGCTTGGCCTCTGAGAATTCTATCTCCTGAGCCTCCCTGAGTTAATGCATCCAAAATGAACCCACTCAGAAACACGGGGGTGATCCTTGCCTCCCTGCTCCCCTCCCTGCTCCCCTCCCTACCCCCATATCCCATCCTCCAGCAAACGCCATCACAGCTGAGCATCTGTCCCCAGTCCACCCGCTTCTCGTCCTCCACCCACCACCCTGGCCTGGTCTACTGCCACAGCCTCCTTTCACGTCTCCCCACTTCTGCTCACGTCTCCCCAAGTCTGCTCTCCCCCAGCAGCCAGAGGGCCCGCAGACCCTGACTCCGGCCCTCAGCAACCCTGCAGAGGTCCTACTCACCACCTGAGAACCATTCTCAGCCTCTGCTCACGCCTCAGCCTCCCCGCGTCTCTGGGCATGCAGGCTGCCTGCTGAGGCCACCCCTTCCGCCCAAACATCATCCAACTCCATGAGGGCCCCGCCCACTTCTCATACTTCCAGCTCTGGCTTAACAAATAGGATGTTATCTTAGAAGCTCCCTGACCACCCTAAATAAGCCCCTTCTTGCCCATCTCTCTTTCTCCCATTACTGCTTATTTCCTAAGCTCCAAGAAGTCAGGAGTTTGAGCCCAAATTTGGACAAGCATGTATTTTTCATTTGTTCTTCCGTTTGTTCGTTTGTTCCTTCCTTTCTCCCACAGATGAGTGTTAGGCACCTACTACACACCAGGGACTGCTGTGGTCATGGGGGCTCAGCAATGAGCCAAACACAGCCCTGCCTGGAGCCCTGCTTACTTTAGAAGTGGCAATCTGGTGGCAACAAAAAGGTGAGCAGACCCGTGAGTACACACATGCACTGGGGTCGTGCCCTCAGAGAGGGCATATTCGGGAACAGACACCCAGGAAGGGACCAGTGCAGTGCTGCCTGGGGACAAGGACTCACTGGCATGGCATCTGGCTACCCCTCCACCTCTAGCCACTTAGGAGGGAGCACCCGTGCAGTCTGGGCATTGCCTGCAAAAGCAGGTGCGGGCTTGGCAGTGTACACAGGTAGCCGTGAGGGAACTCCCCTGCCAGCTGTGAGGGCCAACATCCTTCCCAGGGAGAAGGAGGCTGCGCAGCTGTTAGGTTAAGGGGTCTGAACGCTGTCCCAGGTCTGCCTGATTCTCTGTTAAGTCAGAGAACTCCTTCTTTCCACCTCTGCCCCACTGTCACCTCCCCAGGGTCCAGCCTCATATGCCTGCTGCTGCCCCTGCCCAGCCCTCACACCCTAACACCCGAACCCAGGGCCAGCCTGGAGCAAAGGCCAAGGCCCCTGCAACCTGTCCCATACCTCTTAATGATGAAGTGGATGCTGTGCCGCTCCTCCAGGATCCGCTTCAACTTGGGGACCCCGTAGGTGCAGGGACGTTTAAAGGGGATCTTGTCCGGGATGCCCACGATCTCCACAGCCTCCGGGTCACAGGCGATCTTTCTGTAGGGGACGGGGACCATGTGGTCCAGGCCCAAGGCTTCCGCTGGGGGGGAGGGGCAATGGCAAGGCTGAGTGCAAGATGGAGGCTGCAGGACAGTGGGGCCCCAGAGTGTGATCACCTCCCCTTCCACCTCCCTGGCATCTCTGGCCCCCGTGGCCATTCTGAAATGTTGAAGCATGGCATTTCTCTCAAAAATGCCCATAGGCCCCCATTTCACTCAGCGATGGGCAAAGTCCTAGCTGGGTCTATAAGACTGGGTGTGACCGAGATCCCATCACCTCTGCTGGCTCACCCCAGTCTCTCTGGCCTCTTTGCTGCTTCCCTAAAAAGCCAGGCACACGTCCACCTCAGGGCTGTTGCGCTTGCTCTTTCATCTATTCACATACTTTTCTCTCAGATAACCATAAGCTTCCCTTTCTCCTTTTCTCCAAACGTCACCTCAGCAGCCTAAACAGCCCCCTCCACCCCACCCTACTTTGCTTTTCACCCGGAGTTCATCGTGACCTGACATTACAAACATGCTCATCTATACACTGATTTACTGTCTGGAACCTAAGCTCCATGGAGGCAAAGGGGTCCATTTAATGCTCCATGTCTGGGATCCAGGTAGCAGCTGCTACCCATACATTTGGTAAGTGAATGAAGGGCTACAGGAAGCCCCCAGGCTCGTCGAGGTGGCTCAGGCAGGATGCTGCTGGCCACACAGGTATGCCTTTCCCACCAGGGAGGGGCCCAGCACTGCTCTCCCACTTCAGTGACAGAAATGAGGTGCAGACCGGAAGCCAACAGCGTTGCCGACAGCAGTGCAGACAGAATCTGGGCTCATGAGTGGTTACTCATTCTTTTCTTCCAGACTATTAGGTTTGGCCTTGTGCATTTCAGTCATTCTCTTACACTCTGGCTCCACGTATTTACTCACTCCCTCACCACACACTGCCCGCACACCCATGTGTGTCTGAGGGCACTTTTATGCGTCCCTGTTCTCCCTAAGGCCTGGGGATCTCAGGAGATGAGCTGGGCTGGGTATCCACTCTTGCCTTGTCTCTCTGACCTCTCCCAAGGGTCCCACATCTCCTCAGGCACCTCCCCATCCTGGCCTTGTCTGTGTCCCCATTGGGTTTTGTCTGTGTCCTGACAAGTACCAGCCCTGAGCTGGACCTCCCTGGGATGCTGTCAACATTATTTTTTCTGTCGATGCAGCCCAGGTCTGCGTTGGTGGCTTTGGCAGCCAGCTCCCACTGTGAAGTCACACTTAACTCGCTGTCAAATTAAACCCTCAAAATCTCAACAGCTGTCAAACCATTTCTTCCCCCCACCCCCACCTCCAACCTCACCAACCATACCCCAGCCCCAGCCCCAGCCCCAGCCCCAGCACTTGAGCAATGGGTTCTCTGAGTCTACGTGAATTCATCCCCACTTGGGTTCACCGGATGAGCTGGGCCTGTCTTTTCAGCAGCAGCGAGATCCAGGAGACAGAGGCACGGCCCTGCCCAGCATCCAGCTGTAGCAGGGTTGGGGAGAACCAAGCCATCACGCCCAACCCTACACCTCCTCCATCCAGTCTCAACCTCTTTCCAGGTGACAATGTCCTTGAGGTTTCCTGAAGGCTGCCCCCTACCCTTTCTTTCTCCCGCCCGCCCTCCCTCCCTTTCTCTCTCTCTCTCTTTCTTTCTCTCTTTTTTCCCTCTGCACCCCCAGCCCCATACGCTCACCCAGACTGGTGGCTGAAAGGCCAGAACCAGAAGCAGAATCTGTTCATGCCAGGTCTGCAGGATGCCTCAAGCTGCCAAATGTCCCACCCGCGGGATCCCCCAGGACTGCCAGGGAACCTCCTTCTCCCCAGGGCAGCTAAAGGGAAAGGTGAGAAGGGGCAAGACCTGGACTATAGTAAGCCCAACACTCCTTGGATTTGGCTGTGGTGGGGCCTAGGTGCCGATGTCCAGAAAAGGTTCCATATTCTGGAAACGTCCAGAGCTCACAACAGGCCAGTAGACTGTTGGCTGGGTGCCAGCTGGACTGGGGCAGAGCCCTCTCCAGCCCCCTCCCCCACCTCCCAGACAGCTCGCACCTGTCTGCAGCTCAGAGGACTCAGGTGCACACAGTACAGCAGCACTGGGCACAGGGGTTGAGGGGGTGGGCCAAGGTGGCCCCATCAAAGGCACCCAGGCTATACCAGACTCCTCGCTCAGGCCTCCAGGGCCTTTCTGAGCCCCGCCCCAACCTGGAAGTGCCAAGCCCAGGGCCCAGGCTGCCTCAGCCCCAGCCTGGGTCAAAGGGCACCTCCTCCATGAAGCCACCAATGACTCCTGAGCCTGGTGAGGACTCCCCTTCTTTCAAGCTGTCCTCTCTTTCTGAGGGCTCCTGTCCTTGTGTGCTGCCACACACTAGACTGCGCGACTGTACCCCACTGCCTGCCCCTGAAGACACACCTTCGGGCTGCTGCTGGAGCACCTGGAGACCCAGAGGTGGGCTGGGTACCAGGAGCCATATGCTGACACAGGTGGGAGCTCAAAATGCATGACTGGTAGGCATGACTGGTATAGGCAAGCGAATCAGTAAATGTGTGTGGAGAAAAAGGAAGGGAGGAGAGGAAGACTCCAGTGTGATATAATGAGTACATAGGTGTCTCAACTCTGGTTCCTGGCCCAGGGCTCCTAAAACCCATGTAATTTCTTGGGTGATAGAGGTGAGAAGGGCATTCCTTATTATTCATAATAAGGCCCTTTCAAGCACACCTGGCAGGGCTTTGGGGGCCTGGCCAGCCCAGGCTGAGTCTTGAAGAACAAGTGGGAGTTTGCCGTGCAAGAGGCACGCACCAGGCAAAGGGCACCATGCAGGCAAAGGCACGGGGCAGGAAGCGGGGCAGTGCTGCTGGGAACCTGCACGAGCGTGAGGACGGCAACCATCTCTCATCTCACGGCCTGCCTCCCACAGGTGAGTCAAGGCCTGGGGCTCTGCCATCAGCCCCGCCTCCTGGAGAATCCGGAAGGGAAATATTGACACAGCCACCCCCGACCCAGACAGGAGATGACACCAGCACTGACGGCACGCGGGTGCCAGCATATGGCTCCCGCTGTCATGTTAGGGAACACCAGACACTGTCGCGTAATGAGATGCTCAGCATGCTGCTGGGGCCACGCCGTGGGCCGCGCCGCCCACTCACCATATCTGCTGTTGAACAGGATCTGCACGCACTCCCGGAGCGTGTTGATGTCCTCTGTGTCCTTTATGAAGGCGTCCCACTTCTCTATCAAAACACAGGAGGCACCAGTGAGAGCCAGAGACACGACCCCACGGCCTGGCTCCCCTGTGGCAAGCCCCCTGTTCCCAGCGGGGGCTGCACCCTAGAGACAGCCACCCTCCCTCCAGGGCCCCAGCGACCAGCCTCAGCCCTTCCACCTGTTCGCACCTCGGACCCAAGCCCAGCCTTCTCTGGAAGCAGCCCCACATACATCCAGGGTGCTCTGACCGTCTCCCCACCTGCGACCTCCTCTCGCCTCTGTCCGCCCCCACGGACAGTGGACACTGTGCAGGCTCAGCCTGCCCATCCTGGGCCCCGTGTGCCCCAGACGGCTGGGAGGCTGAGAGAACGCTCCCTCCAGGTAAGCACAGGCTGAGTCCTGACTTCGAAGACCCAACTAACCCTCATGTCTCATACATCTGGGGTCTCGCCCAGCCTCGGCAAGTCGGCTTTCCTCAAACCCTCAGGCCTGCTGGCACCTTACACAAAACCAAAGCTTCTGCCTCAGTTCACTCAATAACAGGAGTGATCACTTGTCATTATAATTATATAGTGACATCCAAGTATTTTATGTCCATATAACATCCTATTTAATCCCTCATGACAACCTCCAAAGGTAGACACTATTCCTATTTTTCAAATGGGAAAACTGAGGCTCAGAGAGGCTCAGCTTCTTGCCTGAGAACACCCAGCCAGTGCCTGGCCAGTGAGATTCTATCCCAGCTTGTACCCTTGCCCACCATGGCCTCCCATGATGCTGTTCCATCAGGGTACCCACGTCCCCTCCCTGCCAGGGGTGGCCCTTGGTTGTGGCAGTGGATAACTCCTTGTTTCAAGAGGTGGAGTTTCATTCCTCTCTCTTCCTTTGAGTTGGACTGGATCAAGCTTCTGGCTTCTAATGGGTAGAATATGAAATGACAGTGATTTCTGAGGCTAGGTCATTAAAGACACGTGGCTTCCTCCTCACTCCCTCTGGGACCACTGGCCGCAGGAAGCCAGCTGCCACACCGTGAGGGCACTCCAGCAGCCCTGCAGAGGCCCGAGTAGCGAGAATGGGCCTCCTGCCAACAGCCACACCACTCCAAGCCCATGCACTGGGCTTGGAAGAAGGTCCTCCAGCCCTGTAAAACCTCCAGATGGTCACGGCCACAGCCAGCACCTTGATGACAACTCATGACAGATCCTGAGCCAGAACCACCCAGCCGAGCTGCTCCCGAATTCCCGTCCTACAGAAAATGTAAGATATAACTGCTTGTTGGTTCAAGCTAAGCTTGGGGGCAACCTGTCACACAGCAAGAGGTAACTGGTACACTCTGGTTTTACTCACAGGTCCCTCGTGCAGGGCTGTTCCTCTATTATCTCACAAAGAGCCGATAGACACATTTCCATTTTACTGAGCACCGCCCCCGGCCCTGGAACCCCCACTCTGGTCTGGGCACTGTCCTACCTGACTTGTCATGGACAATGGAGAAAAGAATACGCTTAGAGGCATGGACGTTCTGAATGAGAGGCCCACCAGGCCCGGTGGGCTTCTGTCCTGGACAAGGAAGAGGAAAGGTACAGGTTCAAGGTGGGCCCCAAGAGGGATCCCCAGACCCAGCCTCAGTGCACAGGCACTGGCTCTGGCGTAACCATCTCACCCAAAACAAACGCCCCAGAACTGAGTCCTGTGAGCTTGAATTCTGGCAAGTTCCCTAACCAGAGGCCTGTGACATTGCCTAACAGTCTGCTACCCACATGGCAGGTCAGGGAGGGCAGGATGTCTGAGGTCGCCTTTTACGGGGCGGGGGACACATTTGTTTCAGACATGTGAGTCCCGTCCCCCTGCTCGGCCCACGCAGTTGTGTGTGGTGGTGGGAGGTGGACGTCCTTTCTCTCCTACGCCTAATAACAGCAGTAAATATAACTTAGAAGTCATACTGTGCGCCGAGCTTTGGGTGTGTTTTAATACAGCAGTTCTCTAACCTGAGCACTCGGTGGGCCTCCCAATGCGCAGACAGCTGGACCCACTCCCAAAGCTCCAGATGTAGCTGGACTTCGGTGGGGCCTGATCATGCGCATTTCTAACGCGCTGTGTCATTTAATCATGATAATGCCATGAGGTAGGTACTTCTGGCACCCCCATTTTCCAGATGAGGAAACTGAGGCTCACAGAGATAGAGAGTTGCCCCAGGACACGTAGCCGCTAAGGAGAGAAGCCAGGAGATGAACACAGGTCTTTCTCACACCCAGCTGTTCATTCTCTGATGCTTCCAGTGTCCCTAAGCCAGTGGTGCTTACAGTAGGTGCTAATTAAATGCATGTGACTGGTTAGCATGTTTTCCATAGACTCCTCTGCTAGTCCTCCTGGGGGTCTCTTCATTCCAGGCTAAGGACACTGTTCACAGGTGGGTGAGTGAAGGCCTGGAATCTGGTTGGGTATAAGCCGGAATCCCATCTATCTTGCACCAGCCCCTTGCTCCGACACTCCAACTTTGGTTTAGGAGGGCCTGGGTACCCTCACTTGCCCTGCCTGAGTGACCTCTGCCCCGCCTTCACACTTGGGGGTCTCAGCAGCAGCTTACCACAGCAGTCAGGGAAGTCTTGGGCAGCGGGAGTCTTGGACTCGGGCCCAGGCCGGACGAGGCCCAGGTCGCTGGGGGCAAGCGGGCAGGCAGGCGCCTCCTGCTTGAGCTCCCTCATGGCGTGGTTGGGGAGTGCGGTGCTGTACAGGAAGCTGGCCATGGAGGAAGAGGTGGCAGTGGGGGGCAGGTCCTGGGGTGGCCCCTTGGGGACCTGGCCGTGCAGGCCACAGTCCCGAGACCCCTTGGCTATCAGGGAGACACCGTTCAGCTCCACCAGAGCCTTTGAATCCCGCCCGCCATCCTCGAGTGGCCTGGGTAAGGAAAGAAGGACACACAACAGCTCCGTACGCCTGTCCCGCTGGCTGCACCTCTCCTTCTGCAGCCCCTCAGCCCTCCGTCCGCAGGACAAGATAGCCCTTGAGGTACACAGGACAGGGGCCATTCTCCGATGCACAGGTCGGGGTTCAGGCCTGCGGGGCACATGCTGTGGCCAGGCTGGGCCACACGGCTGGGCTACCAGAGGACCCGCGCCCTGCCCTCGGCCTCTGTGCCTCAGTTCTCCAGCCGTGTCATTTCAGATGCAGTTAATCGCCTGCCATTTCCCATCATACATCTCTCCTTCCCAGTGTGTGTGCTGACGGTGGGGGCCAAGCTCTGACCGCCCTCAGGCTGGCTTCCCCCCGCCACACATGTGCACGGGGGGGGTCCTGACACCTGTGGTACTGTTCGTGCTATTTTTCCCCAACCAAGTCTCTTCCAGCTTCGCTGTCACACAGAGGTCCCCTGGGAGGGCTTCCAGGACTGAGCACCTGGCTCAGATCACACTCCAGTGACAGGGCTTTTGCCTCACCTCCACCATCGGACTGGGAGCTTTTACAACCAGGGGCCCCTGGGGGAATCTGAAGTCCCCCTCCCCTCTGGTTGGGTAAGTGACCACAGGTGGCTGAGCAGCATGAAAACAGGTCACCCTCCTGGCCCAGCCCTTTGTTCAGCCACCTGACCCTGGCCCACACCCTGGCTCAAGAGGCTGCCTCACTCACCTCTTGAGCTTGAAGCGGATGCGGTGGCTGTGCTCCAGGATGGCCATGAGGGCCTTGGGGTCATACTCAGCTGGCCTCCGGAAGGCCAGGCCCTCGGGCAGCCCCTGCACAGCAAGCAGCCCTGGCTCCCTGAGTAGCCTCTCATAGGGCAGCGGCACCACACTGGCCCTTCCCAGGGCCTCACCTGTGGGGGGATGGGTTGAGGAGAGGGCCTCGTATGAGAGGGCAGCCAGGAGGGGGTGGGCATAGCCCAGAGCTGGGGCCATGTGAGTGACTCCCCTTGGTGCTGGGCTCCCAGGATACAGAACCTCATCAGCTCCTTAAATGCAAACTTCACACAGAATAACCCCCATAGGCTGGTGGACAGGGGCTGTGGATTAGGCCATTGTTGGAGGACCAGGGCTTCCCATCAAAGGGGTCCCTGCTTCCTTTGTCTTTCTCTTCTCCACTCCTGGTGTCTGAGTGGAGGGGAAAGCAGGCCTAGGGCTGTGGGCAGGAGAAGAGAGAGATAAGAGAAAGAAGAGAGGGCAGGAGAGAGACTGGAAGCAAAAAGCCACAGGGAGGAAGGCAGAGGAGAATGAGAGAGAGGGAGAAAGGATAAGGAAAACAAGAAGTCGGGAGAAAACAGAGAGGGGATTCAGAAAAAGAGAGAGGAGAGACAGGAGAACACAGTTAAGAATAAAGGAAGGGGCCCTGGCTGGCGTAGCTCAGTGGATTGAGCGCGGGCCTGCGAACCAGATGATCGCGGTTCGATTCCCAGTCAGGGCACATGCCTGGGTTGCAGGCTGGTTCCTTGCAGGCTAACTCCCAGCAGGGGACGCACGAAAGGCAACCATACATTGATGTTTCTCTCCCTCTCTCCTTCCCCTCTAAAGATAAATAAATAAATAAAATCTTTATTTAAAAAAAAAGAATAAAGGAAGGGGTGAGTAGTGGGGAGACTGGCTGGGGGACTGAGCGGGTGGGAGGCCTGAGGGGCCTGGGTTCAGAAACGTCTGCTGTTGCTCCCATGCTACAGCCCCTACCCAGAGCCGGAAAGAGACCACTCACCTCATCGGCCCCTGATTCTGCCCAAGGTGGGAAAGGGGCCAGGGCAGAGTGGGCAGCAGCGTAGGGGGCTCTGGGCACAAGCCCTGCAGCTGGCAAAAATGAGTGTGGGGGCACAGCCAGCCACGAGCAACAAGTCCTCTTGTCCCAGGGAGGCCGGGTACCCACTCAGGACCTCTGGGCCTCCAACCCCCTAGGCCTCCTTCTCCTGACATCTACATAACACCAAGAGTTTCCTCACAGAACTTGGCTCCCTAGCATCAAAGACTGAATTGAGAAAGGAATAAAGCAAGTCAGAGATAACTGAGGTGGGACTCTTAGGGACCTGCCCAGGGCCACCCAGGGAGTGAAGGCTACGACTGGGCCCCGAGACTCTGCAGCCTGACACTTCCCAAGAATGGCCAGGCCTGTCCCTCCCCATCCCCACAGGAAGGACTTGGATGACCATTAGCGTTCACTCAGTCATTCAACAAATGACCTCTGAACGCCCGCTGCCGCTGGGGCCTGACCTGCAGGCTGAGAGCAACTGGGCTAGGGAGGGGACAGGGCCCTGACCAGTGTGGGGGACTTCCTGGAGCGGAGCCTTAGAGAGTAACACAGTGTCCACCAGGAGAAGGCAGTCTCAAAAGGCACAGCGGCACAAAGGCAAGGAAGCGTGAAAGGAAGCCAGAGGTGCTGGAGAACAGGAAGTGGTTCTGCGAGGTGGGTCAGCACAGTCAGACAGGTAGGCAGGGAGGGGCTGCAGTGGGTGCTTACGCCACAATGAGGGTGATGAAGTGTCCCCGAAGGCAGTGGCAGGGAGAACAGGGTCAGATAAATGTTTGGGGAAGATGGCCTTGGTCACGGGTGGGTGAAGGCAGCAGGAAGGTGAGGCGGCCTGGGGCCATTTCCAGGTGAGGGGTGGCCGAGACCGGGGCAGGGGCAGAGGGGACGGTGGTTCAGGAAATGGGGCTGGGTAAAAGATCCACGCCTAGGGGTGCGGGATAAGGGAGAGCTGGGGGCAACGCCCCCTGCTGTGAAGTGTTGCCCATGGTCTGTGGTGGGGCAGAGGAAGCTCCTTGTCTGGGCAGGGACTGGGGCTCCCACCCACCTGGGGGCCCCAAATGGAATGAGGAAGGATCTTACTATAAAGAACATCAAACACCTCCTCTACCATCTTCCGCAGAAGGTACACATCTGAGCCATGCTCCAGAGTAGACCGTGGGATGTTCCGGCCGCCCACCTCACCTCGAGGCACCTTCTTGTGGTGCTCTGCCTCAGGCTCCTTCCATGGGGGTCCTCCTGTGGGGCACAGAGCACACGGCAGGGCAGCGGTAAGCACCCACCTCACCACAGGCCCAAGGGCACTGCAACGTCCCTGCCCTGTGCTAAGCCCAGTGGCGGGGCATCCAACACAATATGAAAATGAAGGAAGGAAGAAATGAAGAATTAATGAGTAAGCAAACCCTGGCTAGGGCCTGGGCTGATCATGGGGCCTGGGTCTCATCCTTGGTTGCCTCTAACTTGCTGTGTGACCTTAAGCAAGTCTCCTTCCTCTCTGGGCCTTAGTCTGTGAGCTCTCGTGGGCAATCAGCTGGCCTGCCTCGGAACTGGGGCTCAACGAATGTCTGTTCCACCGGCCCCTCTGTGCTCCCACACTAATGCTCTGTCTTAAACAACCGAGGCCCTAGTTTCTGCTCTGCTAAGGGAGATGACAAGGACCCCACCAGGAGGCTGAGAGGCTGCGAAGAGACAGGTTCCTGCTAGGCTGGGCTAGGGTGGAGGCTGAGTGTCAATGAATCCTTGGGTGGGGAAGGTGCTAGAAACAGTGGAGGAAAGCAGATGAGAGGAGGGCCTAGAGCTCCCCTCCCAGCTCGGAGCCTGCTCTCCCTTGGGGATCTGTGAAGCTTGAAATAAACCAGCTGAGTTCCCAGTGCTATAAATAGTGGTTCTGCCCGGCTCTGGGAAGCCAGGTGCACCTTTCTCAGGCCCCGGTCTGGCTCGCAGCCTGGCAACCTAGGGGCCTCAGACCCTACCATGGCCCACTCTCCCCCGGCCCAGCCACCCAGCCGAGAGTACAGGCTCTGAGGGCTGAGTGGGACGGGGAGGCTGGCTGGGGAAGTGGTTGGTCCCTAGTAATGGTATGTCCAATGCTAGGGGAGAGTTTTCCCTAAAATGGCTGATCCAAGGGTCCAGGCCTGGAATGTAACAAGAATGCTACTACTGGTAAGACAACAGCTGGCATTTACTAGGAGTGAACGAGGTGCCAGGCATTGTTCTATTGCCACATATTAATTCATTTACTCCTCAGATCGACCTGTGAGGGGGGCAGAACTGTTCTCCCCTGTCACAGAGGAGGAGGTTGAGGTCCAGCAGGTGGCAGGTGGTAGGTGGCAGGGCCAGGATGCGTCCCCAGGTGTCCGACTCCAGGGCTGCTCTCAACCCAAGAACTCCGAGTCCCAAATCGCTGGCCAGAATGCCGATCAAGTGCTAGCCTTCGGTGCTGGGGTCAGGCCCTGACCCTGTAGGACCCAATCCACCAGAAAGGTGAGGGCGGCCTCCCCCAGGGTACTTCCAAGCTGGAGCAGAGCACCAGGTACAGATGGAATATTTAGGGTACTGGAGGCTGGCATCCTCTCACGTGTGGGAGCAACACAGCATAGGTTCAAGGGGGGCAGGGGCCCAAATGGGGCCTGGGGAGCAGGGTGCTGGGGAGGCACCTGCCAGACAGAAAAAAGAATAAAAACTTTTGGTGAGGGGAATAACAGAGCAATAGGCAGAGGGGAGAAGGGACACACTAGGTTGGCAAGCTAGCAGTGCAGCGCCACACAGCCGGGGTGACTATGAGGAACACTGGGAGGACAGACACAGAGGCAGGGCCTGGACTGTAAGGGGCACTGAAGGCTCAGGAAGTGCTGAAGGGCTGGGGGCTTCCGCTGGACCCCTCTGCCTCAGGGCTTCTGGCTCAAAGCCCTGCATGCTGGTCTCTGCCAAGAGCGACCAGGACCCTCTGGCAGGGCTCACACTGCACCTCCCCAATTTTGAAGGGGTGGAGCAGAAGACACAAGGGCTTCAGAACCAGAGGCCTGGCCTGGAACTCCACCTCACTCACTTCCCTGGGCAAGTGGCTTATGCTCCCCGAGCCTCAGAGTTTCTCATTTGTAAACCAGTGGTAACTGTGCCTTATGCCTGCTGGGAAAAGGAAACAGAGCACCAGTGCACGGCCCCTGGCCAGCAGCATGAACGCCTCACATTTACTGAGCACTTCCTGCGTGCGGCTGGGTGGGTCCTCAGTCACTCCATCCCTACGAGCCACCAGGTGGTTCCAAGATTGTGTTGCTACAATGACAACAGTGCCTACCTCTTAAGGTTGATGCCAGGATAAATATGTGGGCACTGTGAAGGGTGTTGCACACAGAAGGCACTCAACAAGTATTAGCTGAACCAGTGGGCTCCGCCCCTGTGTCAGAGACACACAGGAACTAGGCAGCCACACTGGGCCTGTGTCTCCTGTCAACCAGCAGACGGGGTGGGCTGGGTCTGGCGAGCCCCGGGGTGCGGTCAGCCACACGCCATCCACTGTGAGGCTGCTGCACAAATCCAGGTAAAACTGAGGCCACCCCTGAAAACACCGCCGATCCAGGGTGGCCCCCAACACAGGATCACCCTGATGTTGCTCTGGGGACGCTGTCCCCCGCCCCTCCGGAGCCCTGGGGTACTCACGGCAGAACCTGAGGAAGTCTGACTGCAGCTCCTTCCGTGCATTCAGGAACAGTCTCCCCTTCTCGGTGCCCACCACGAAGGCGCTCTCGTCATGCACTGCGACACAGGCCACTTCTGCGTTCAGCTTGGAGAGCGCTGAGCACTACAGAAGGAGCCGGGGACGTGAACTGGGGGCAGGTCCACCAGCCCAGCATGCCTCCGTGNGCGTCCCCAGGTGTCCGACTCCAGGGCTGCTCTCAACCCAAGAACTCCGAGTCCCAAATCGCCGGCCAGAATGCCGATCAAGTGCTAGCCTTCGGTGCTGGGGTCAGGCCCTGACCCTGTAGGACCCAATCCACCAGAAAGGTGAGGGCGGCCTCCCCCGGGGTACTTCCAAGCTGGAGCACAGCACCAGGTACAGATGGAATATTTAGGGTACTGGAGGCTGGCATCCTCTCACGCGTGGGAGCATCCACAGCATAGGTTCAAGGGGGGCAGGGGCCCAAATGGGGCCTGGGGAGCAGGGTGCTGGGGAGGCACCTGCCAGACAGAAAAAAGAATAAAAACTTTTTGGTGAGGGGAATAACAGGGGAATAGGCAGAGGGGAGAAGGGGCACACTAGGTTGGCAAGCTAGCAGTGCAGCGCCACACAGCCGGGGTGACTATGAGGAACGCTGGGAGGACAGACACAGAGGCAGGGCCTGGACTGTAAGGGGCACTGAAGGCTCAGGAAGTGCTGAAGAGCTGGGGGCTTCTGCTGGACCCCTCTGCCTCAGGGCTTCTGGCTCAAAGCCCTGCATGCTGGTCTCTGCCAAGAGCGACCAGGACCCTCTGGCAGGGCTCACACTGCACCTCCCCAATTTTGAAGGGGTGGAGCAGAAAACGCAAGGGCTTCAGAACCAGAGGCCTGGCCTGGAACTCCGCCTCACTCACTTCCCTGGGCAAGTGGCTTATGCTCCCCGAGCCTCAGAGTTTCTCATTTGTAAACCAGTGGTAACTGTGCCTTATGCCTGCTGGGAAAAGTAAACAGAGCACCAGTGCACGGCCCCTGGCCAGCAGCATGAACGGCTCACATTTACTGAGCACTTCCTGCGTGCAGCTGGGTGGGTCCTCAGTCACTCCATCCCTCGAGCCACCAGGTGGTTCCAAGATTGTGTTGCTACAATGACAACAGTGCCTACCTCTTAAGGTTGATGCCAGGATAAATATGTGGGCACTGTGAAGGGTGTTGCACACAGAAGGCACTCAACAAGTATTAGCTGAACCAGTGGGCTCCGCCCCTGTGTCACAGACACACAGGAACTAGGCAGCCACACTGGGCCTGTGTCTCCTGTCAACCAGCAGACGGGGTGGGCTGGGTCTGGCGAGCCCCGGGGTGCGGTCAGCCACACGCCATCCACTGTGAGGCTGCTGCACAAATCCAGGTAAAACTGAGGCCACCCCTGAAAACACCGCCGATCCAGGGTGGCCCCCAACACAGGATCACCCTGATGTTGCTCTGGGGACGCTGTCCCCCGCCCCTCCGGAGCCCTGGGGTACTCACGGCAGAACCTGAGGAAGTCTGACTGCAGCTCCTTCCGTGCATTCAGGAACAGTCTCCCCTTCTCGGTGCCCACCACGAAGGCGCTCTCGTCATGCACTGCGACACAGGCCACTTCTGCGTTCAGCTTGGAGAGCGCTGAGCACTACAGAAGGAGCCGGGGACGTGAACTGGGGGCAGGTCCACCAGCCCAGCATGCTTCCATGCCAGTTTTGGGGTGGGATGTGAGTCCCTGCCAGCAGCTGCAGGGAGGGGCCGCTCCTTCAACACTGTCCTCTTAGACTCTGCAGTGGGGGGTCCATAAATGACCACCCACCCTGGAGCTGGTCCAAGGTCAGGGGAGAAGATAAGTCAATGGAGGCTGGAGGAGGACAAAGACACAAGACCTCTGCCCTGGTCTCCTTCCAGGACCTCCTTGCTCTGGGGTGGGCTTCCCACGTTAGGCCTGGACCCAGCCCCAGGGACAATCCTGAACTGGGCTCTCGAGTCCTAGGTGAGGAGAAGGTGGGATGGGCCCCAGGAAAACAAAGGCTCAGACAGATCCAGGCTTCGATCCCAGCTCAGCCATTTCTGGAAAGACTGGAGCAGCCGGGCCCCTCACTGGTCCCCAGTTTACAAATCTGTACAATGGAGACAAGCAGCCCGGTTCAAAGGGTTTCAACGGGCTTGACTACGGCAATTCAAGGGGGCCTGGCTGGCAGAAAAGAATTGAGAACTGGGGCATCCCACGCAGGTATCCAGGCAGAGAGGTGTATTTGCACCCCTGCAGTTGAGGTTCGCAGGCCCACTGCACGGGAAGCCCTAACATAGGGGGCCCTCAGCCAAGACCACCACCACCTCAGACCTCTGACCGACCTCATCAGGAAAACCCTGCCTGTAAAACGTTCGGCATGCAGTTGGTGCCCAATAAATGCTGTTTTTTATATGAGTTCTGCTTTGCTGACAGTCAGGAAGCCTGGCTTCTAATCAGAAGCTCTGCTGCGATCTACACACGCCCTCTCTGGGCCATAGCCACGCCTCCTGTGCCAGCTCCAACCCCCAGTATCTCTGGAGAGGAAGCTGGGATACCGCAGGGCCAGCAGATCTGTCCCCATGGACCTCCTATTGAAGGGGCTTTCGTTTCCTGTTCTCTAAGATTAAAACAAAAATCTGCCGCTCCCTTCCCCCGCTGGAACACGCCAGAACATTAACAAACGAGACACATAGATTTCATTGTTCCCAACAAAGGAGTGGCCGTCGGAGCTGGAGAAGGGCCTTGTTGTGGGGTCACTTCTTAGCTGGGGAGCTGAGGCCCTGGCTGGGCATCGACTCACCTTGAGGCACCCAGAATGGGGGCCCTGAGGAAATGCCGGGGGGAGGGTCTGAGACCAGGGGTGGGGTTGGGGGGCGAGGATGAACACACAGCTCTTGGGCTTCACAGCCCTGCAGACTCCCTGAGGACCCCGGCCCTGAGGCCTGGAAGATGCCCAAGCTCAGTCACTTCCAAGCAAGTGCCATGTCACCCATGAAGGTCCCTCAGGAAACCCACTAAGGGCCCCAGAGCTGGGACAGCCTGTCTTACTCAGGTCACCAGGCTGGCTACGGGGTCATCGGCTCCTCCAAGCTGCAAGGAGCCTCTGGAAACCCCTCCAGACCAGTGCTTTCCAAAAGAGCGTTCTGGCGTGATGGGAAAGTTCTGTTTCTGCACTCTCCAACACTGTGACCACGAGCACTTGAAATGAGGCTAGTGCAACCAAGCAACTGACTTATTTGCTGTATTTAATTTTCACCAGTTACAATTTAAATGTCAACCGCCACTGCGGCCGGGGAGCCATCACTGCCTGTGTCCTCCTACCACCACCAAGCTGGCACTCTGCAGGGCACAGGGCTGGGTTCCCGCCCAGGGCAGGGGCACACCCAGCTGCCTTTCCCAGGGGCGCCTGCCACCTTTGGCCCAAACACCACCTGAGCTGCCCTCCAACCGCCCACAGAGGGAACTGTCTGGAAGGAGGTCCTTTGTCCCAGCAGAACTGAAGACTTTGCACCCAAGTCCACTTAAGAAACTGGCCACACTGTGAGATTGGGCAAGGTACTCCCCACTCTGAATTTCAACTTCACCATCCTAAAATGCAGACTTTCAAAACACATCTGCCTACCCTCCATCACAGAACTTTCCCCCAGGAAAAGACTAAAGGAAAACGACATTATTATTTCCTCAGTTGGGGTGAACTGCTACAAGCTTAGGTATGTAGGCAATAGTGTCCGAGAAGTGCTGTGTGGAGCCCCGTTTCTCCCTCCCAGGACCCGGATGCAGTCGCAGCTCTGGCTGAACAGTGGGATTTACAGCTTTCTATCGCACCACCGCCCACACCTGTCTCCAGGTGATTCGGGGGAGACCTGTGACTGTGGCCACAATGGGCCTTGAAAGACAGGAGGTCATGAAATGAGGACGAGGGGATGAGGGCCGGAGCCAGGGCTTGTCCCCAGGCCTGGGCTTTACACACTCGATCTCACTCCAGACTCCCACCCCCGACACGGGTTGAGGCCGCTGATGCGGGTGGGGACACAGAGGCTCGGGTGCATGGAGGCTGCTCTAAGTGCCAGAGGAGGGACTCAAGCACCAGTGTCGGGTGATAAATCTGGGTGCCCCTCTCCTCTGGGGTGGGCAGGGGCACTCACCATGGAATCTAAGGCAGACACTAGGCTGGTGATGATCTCGTCCTTGCGGGCGAAGGCAGAGTTCCAGCGGTCAGGCCCGCAGCCATTGGTGGGGACGTCGCAGCGCTTCCCCAGTAAGGCCATGGTCACTTGGAGAGAAAGAGAGGAAGCAGACAGAGGTGGGCATGGGCCACAGGGCATGGCCCACGGGCTGGGTGATCACCCCACCCCACCTGGCCTGGCCCCTGAGCCCAGAGCTGTCTCTACTTCCCAGGTGGGGCCAAATCAAGGCCTGGCCTTCTCTTCCCCTGAGGTCTCATAGGCAGGATGGAGCTAGAGCCTCGGCAGGCCTGCACACACAGCGGCTCACACGTGGCCTTTACGGGTGCGGGCCTAGATGGCAGGATGACTGGGGATGTGCCCCACAGTATGTCCCCCACGTCTGTAGCCCCAGAGCTGAGCCCAGGACCCTGACCAGTGAGTTCACAACCCCACCCATCACCTCTTTCCACGCATGCCACCCTAGCCACAGCTCTTTCTTCCTCACACACCCTCTGTGGCTCCCTACTGCCCCCATTAGTTCTTGACTCAGCTTGGTATTCAAGGTTCCCGGTCTAGACCCCCAAGTTCCCGGTGTTCTAAGTGTCACCAGCCCCCAAACATACCAACATTCTTGTGGCTCCCCAGCTGTCAAGGGCTCCATTCTCCCTGCCCCAAGTGCCTTTCCTGGCCCCTGTGTCACCCACTGACTGCCCACTCTGCTTTTCACTGCTGCCTCTGTCAGGAAGGGACCCCCCACTTCCTGTTCGGCTGGGTCAGGTGCCCTTGCTGGCCTCCTACATGTCCCGGAGCTCCGCCCTCACAGCTCTGCATCAAGCCACATGCCCCCCTGGGCAAGGCCACTACCCTGAGGCCTCTGGGCCACAGTCTACCCCTGGCTGTCGGAATTCAGTCTCAGAGGTCCAGAGGTTGCTTGTCCCACACCAGGGTTCCCTCCACACAGGACTCTGTCCCCTTGTCACAAGGCCCCTGGACAACAGAGTTGCATCCTCCCCCTCACTGAGACACCCTCGGGCCAGGGCCTCCTCTCAGGAATCCCCCAGGCAGGAAACGGGCCTGCTGCCGCTGTCCCCCCAGCTTGCTTCAAGCACCCACCAGATAGAAAGGCCGGCCTCCCTCAGTTCCTGTTCCACCCTGCCCCTCCCTTGCCGGACTCCAGGAACCAGGTCCGGGGAGCCCACCCCAGGCCTCCCCCGAGACAGTGCCCTCCTTCGAGGCAGCTGCCCCCTCACCAGTCCAAGCAAAGGAGAGAGCAGAGGGTGGTTGGTTTCCGTCTCTGGGCTCAGCCCCATCTAGTGCCCTGTGCACGGGCCTCAGGCACCAATTCAGGAAAGTGAGCAGCAACCAGGGCCAGAGGGAGCCCGCGAATCCGGCCTCTTTACTTCCAGTCAGTCAGGGTGAGGAGTTGCACACATGACCAGAAATGTGGGGGTTAGGGGACAGCACTGGGCAGGTGACAGCTGGGCCTGGCGCCTGAAAAGATGCCAAGCCCATGGCGTCTTCCGTCACTGCAGCTGCCCCTGGACCTTAAGCTCTGGGAAGGCAGGGGTCAGTCTGTTGGTCACTACGGCACCCCCAGGGCCCTGCTCAGGGCCTGAAATGCAGGACAGACCTAGGCACTGTGGTCCAAATCAAGAGCCAGGGTCTTTAAGTGGGTCATGAAAGCAATGACACAGAAGAGCAAATGTCCCAGCACATCACAAACAACAAGGCAAGAGGTGTCCAACGTCGGTCACAGACACACTCAAAGGGACTGGCGGTGTGTGGCAGTATGGCTTTGGCCTCATCCTGGCCCCAGCCTGCCTTTGGGTTGTGGGTAAACACTGGTTTCAGCAAAAGGCCAGTCAGCAGCTGGCCAAAATATGGACTGGGCTCACTTCTAAATGTTTATCAAATGTATTTCTTCCCTGAGGCTGCAATATTATCAAAGTTCAAAACCCAGAGTATTAAGGATGCCAAGGGCATTGACAGACCACAAGTAAGACGTGCTAACGGGCCAAGAGGCAGCCAGGCGCCACGGCAGGGGCCTTCTGTGGCACGACCAGATGCGAGGTCTGCCTGCCTGTACGCTTGAGGCTTGTTCCCTCCTCTCAGCTACCCCTGCTCACCAGTCCCTTGAACCATCCCCAGAAAGGCCGTTGGGCCTTTCTTGGAGCTCCCTGCTGCGAGAGTCCAAATCAAATCAAGGGGAAGCGGGAGGCACCAGACAGCATTCCAGGCCTGGCCTGCAGACTGTCCCTGCGGCTGCAGACTCCTAATCCATTTAGGAAGGGTCCAGGGAGTCAGAAAGGGAGGGGTGACGGAGGAAGTGCTGGGAGGCTGGGCTGTGGGCCATCCCCTGACTCCTGGTCTCGGCCATCTGGGCTCTCAGGGCCCTCTGTCCTGCGCCAGAACCCAAGGAGGCCCAGCCCTGGGCAGGTGCATATGTTCGCGGATGAAGGAGGGCGCTCCTCCTGCAAACGCCAGCCTCTGAGAGAGGGGTCGGGTCCCTGTGGCCGGGGCTGCGGTGGCTGGAGAGGAGGGCAACAGAGGGAAACTGGGAGCCATGAGCCATGACCCCTGCACACAGGAGACCCAGACTCAGGTCCAATGGCACCACATTGGATCAACCACTTAAACGGGCTAGTTCTAAACTGAAAATGAGGGAGGGGAAAAAAATCACCCAATAAAACCAAAAGACTCTAAGGAACAGACAACGCAAAGTACAACATGCAGCTCGCCAGGAGGCAAGTGCCCAAGCATAAACAGAAGAAAGTCCCTGGAGAAGGGGACAGTGAGAACTGAGGCCAAAGCCCGAGCCATCATGCACCGGGAAACGGGATGGAGGGCAGGGGGGCCAAGTGAGGAGCAGGGCTGGAAATGGCCAAGTACTGCTCTGTGGCACCTGGGGAAGAACATCAGAAGTGACGCCACAGGTGACAGGCAGCTGGCTCCTGCCCTGGGGCAAAGTGGCCAGGAAGCCCTCAGTGACAAGGGACTTCCAGCCACCCCTGGGCTCCTGGGTGGGCATGGCCTACAAGGGTCAAGAGGCAGGCAGGGAGACCAGGAGCACCCTTCTCTGTCCTCAAATACCTCCAGAGGCTGCTGGGGCGCCACACACCTGGTTTTCCTCCCACCTCCTGGGTTTCCTTCTTGGCATGACTGTCAAATGCTACTGGGTCCTGGGCCCTCTCCCCTCCCTGCCCAACACCCTGCCTCACTGCTAGGCAACTGCTTGGCTTTAAAAATATCACCTACGTGCTGGTGACTCTCGATTGCTCTCTCACCTCCTCTGCTGAGACGCCACCTCCTGCCTGCCTCCTACATTATTCTTCCGAGTCAAACCAGCAGCTTAAAGGGGACACAGTCCCGTGTTTCTCGCTCAGATCTGCTTCTCTCCGGCCACCTGCTCAGGGTGCTCAGGCCAAAACTGAGGCCTCACCCCAGAGCCCCTCTCTGTCATTTATAAGGCAGTCTCCAGAGAACACTAACATCTGTCCACTCCTCGTCACCTGCCCATCCAGGGCACCATCCTTGCTTGGCTATGCCCTGGCAGCAATTCCTCACCTGCTTCCCCACCTTTCTGTGCGCACCCACCCCTGTCCTTCCTGCAAACAGCAGCCTCAGAAATCTCATGTTGCTGTCCTGCTCAGAAGCTTCTGGTGGTTTCCCCACCGTATGCAGAATGGAAAGCAACACTCCTTTGGCTGCAAGGCCCCTGGTCACCTGGGCCCTCCCGAGGCCTCCTATGCGCGGTTCCTCCCTGGGGGAAGGCTATTCCAGGTCTCCACCTCTTCCCACTCGCTGTCTCCTTTGCTCCCCCATGCCTCAGTCAATCACCAGCTCCTTGGAGCCTTCCTTGACCATGGGCCACGCTGGCAGTCCCCACCCCATACACTCACTCCCGTGTCTTCTTTTTTCTTCTTCGTGGATCTGAAGTGACTTGTCCGTAGGCTTCTTGCCTGACTTCCCCCAACTAGAATGTGAGCTCTGGGAGGCCAGAGGCCATGCCTCTGGGGTAACCCGTGCCCCCACTGTCTCAAACTCTGCTTGGGTTTTCACGGGCGCTCAAGCATTCAGGAACTAGCGAGTGTGACAGTCAGCCCCTTCAGGTGGGAGCCAGGACGTCTGCAAGCTATAAGCAGAGTGTCTGACAACTTCTGGCTTGCCTGGCTCTCCAAAAACAAGAGGCACTGTGGGAGACCACAGCTCTGGGTAAAGTTAGGTCACAGAGGGGCAGTCTTGGAACTGAAAGGGAGGGAGGCTTTTGGGCCAGACAGGTGGCCCCAACAGGTGCTCACCCAAGTACGCACGGTCCCAGGACCTGCAGCACTGGCGGCACCCAGATAACCAGCAGAACGTCTGGGGCGAGGCACCAATGTGTGTCAGCTGCCCTCCCTCACACTCAGCCAAGTTAACCAACTTGCCCTGGTTCACCCCAGACTTTCTGGGGGTTAGCCCAGGCAAATGACGGTCAGTCAGCCCACAACACAGGGACCAGCAGGACCGGGAGCCCAAATGCCCTCTTGGCCTCTGAGAACAAGGGCAGACAGCACAAGGGAAGACAAAGTGATGGACATTCAGTCCTGCCTTTGGGTCTGAAATATTCAGTTTCACTCAGTAAGGTGAGAGGCAGGGCTGGGGCAAGGGGCTCCTAGAGGAAGGGGACAAAGAGAGGGGGCCTCCCAAAGCAGGGGGCAGGGCCACTGGATCCAGGGAGGTCACAGGAAGAAGCTACTCCCTTGATGTGTCTGAGGGTCCAGCATGGGCCAGAGAGGACAGAGCCCCCGAATGCAGAGCTGGATCACGAGAAGAGAAGATCCCGGGTTCCTGGCCTGCGGAGCACTGCAGTGGGAAACCGGCCCCGTCACTCAGCTTCTCAGCTTTGCCTGCCCGTCTGCGTCTGCAAGGGAGGCAAGCAGGCAGCACAGCTGCTGCCAACACCTGCCAGTCCAATCCCCAGGCTCCTGGGCCCCAGGAGCCCTGAGGCAACAGGTCCTTGGCGGGGCCCAGGACAAACTTATTTCTGAGTTCCCAGGGGAACCTGACACGCAGCCGCGGACAGCCCGCTCCCTAAGGACGTTTCCAGCTCCAACATCCTGATTCCAGTTTCCTCAGCTTTGCCCGCCTGCCTCCTCCCTCCCTTGCTAGGATTCCTTCCCTAGACAGTGGCAGCTTTGCTGGGACTGAGAGCTGGAGGCCAGCCCGGACCCTGAGCCAGAGATGAGCCAAGCGTCTGTATCCATCACCCAGGCAGGCCTGCCTGCAGGTGGGAAGCACCCACAGAGGTCAGGCCCAGAAAGCCTGAGCAAGAGGACATCATTTCAGCCGGACTCCCAATCTGAAACACCCTGCACTGGGTGCACTGGGCCAGCTGAGAGGCTGAGGAGAGGTGTCCTTCAGCCCGTCCTTTCCAGCACCCGTGGCCTGGATGCCTGGGGAGACAGGGGCTTGCTCTGGTGAGTACTCGCCTACCCCCAGTGCCACGAGGCCCCACAGAAGTGAATGGGGATGATGGGGTCAGAGGTAGGAAGGGGGTACATGCCAAAAATTAGGGCTGCAGATGAACCTCCCAGCTTGGGCCATTTAAAAACTCCCTTTTCCCCACCCACCATCCTAGATGCTGACACCCCCACCCCCTTCCCTCCTTGGCCTGTTTCCACCGCCAGCTCCTTCCTCCTCTCCCAGGCTGGATGGCCACCCTCACGCCAGCCAACCGCGGCTGCCCACCAAGTGCCCTTGTGCGGGGCCTCGCCCTCCCCGTGGAGGCAGCCATCTTGTTTCCAAGCACTCTGACACCTGTGACCTCCAATGGGGAAGCTCAGCAGGGCAGAGGGGACTGCACCCATTTTAAGGGTAAAGATACCAAGATCCAGAGGCAGGACATTCTAACTCAAAGTATGTGACAAAACCAGCATGAGATTTGGAATCTATGACTCACTCCTAATCCAGGGGCTAATGGTGGAATCCAGGTGTGGTGGACAGGCCAGCTGGGCAGCTGACGAGACCCATGGGTCCAGCCGGCCATGTTCCTGGCTGGAGACAGAGAGGACGCGAGGCAGGGTCTGTGCATTTGATGGCCCAGGGCTGTCCCTTCACACCACGAGCACCGGGGTTCAGAGATGCACACACAGATGCACACAAAGGGCCTGGGAGCCGAAAAGCAAATGCCAAGAGTGGGCATGGCCACCATTCCCTCGGAGGGGGCTCTGCAGATGGAGGGAGGGAAGGAGGGACCGGGCTGTTTCCTAGGCACCCAGGACCGGCCAAGCCCCCAGTATACATTAATTCTCACACCCACCCTCACGTTACAGAGGACTCAGAGGCTCGGGCCCCGACCAAAGGCCCCAGAGCCAGGATGGGGCTAAGCCGGGAGCTGAACCCAGGTCTCGCCAACTGAACCCGTGTTCCTTTTACCCCATGACAAAGCCTTCAGCCACTCCCCTCTGGAATAGCCACCTATCAGAGCACTCAGCCGGCTGGAGTGACAGGAGACCCCAGAAGAAAAAGGGCTTGTACTCTGAGCCCAAGGATGCTTCTGGAAGATGCCTTCCCTAGCCAGTGGCCCAAATGGGAACCCAGACCCTGCCCTTTGAGTCTCCAGGCCCCTGGACATGACTGTCCTCTGGCTTCTGGGTCTCAGCACCTCCATGACCTTTGTAAGAGACACTCCTCTCCTTGCCTGGCTCACTCTCGACTTCTGCAGGCGTGGAGGGGCCTGCTGCCCCAGCGGGGCTCCCACAGCTCCTCCTTCCCTCCACCCTCGCCGCTCTTCCTCTGCCGGAAAGCAGAGGTACCTGGGCCCCATGCGACCACCAGCTCCTCTGTGCTCCCTGGGTCTGCCGGGTACCAGCCTGGTACACGGAACTGGGCATGGAGGGGCATCTGAGGGGAGGGGCAGGTTTGGAAGAATCAGGAGATGTGAAGAAGGTGGGTGGTGAGGAGGGGGCACCCTGGACAGCAGGGGAAGCACAGGCTGAGGCATGAGCAAGCATGATGTGGCGTGGGAGCCTCACCGAGGCTAGAGGGGAGCTGGCACAGACCCCTGCAGGGCTTTGGACATAGACCGTGGACAGACTCTGGGACTGTCCAGTGGGAAACAGCCTGCACTGAGGCCCCGGGGCTGGGCCTGCACTTCAGAGGCCCCGCTCCAGCCCTCCTCCAAGGGGGAGGCAGCCTCAAGCCCAGGAAGACTTGCCCCAGTGGTGCCCACACCTGTGCCAGGCCATCAGTGGGTACTCAGGCCCCCAGAAACCTCTGGGTAAACAAACCCCCATTCTGGGCCCCTGGGGCCTCTTCTCTGGTGTGTCCTCCCGCAATGGCTTTTAATATGACATAAACTCTGACGTTTGTCCCATCAAGTAGTGACATGCCATCCCCCGCCTCTTGAATGGGGGCCTTAACACCTTGCTTCTCACCCCCAGAGTGCTTGCAAGTGCCGCCGCGTGACCTCCAGGGCCAGATCCCAAAAGGTACTAGGCTTCTCTGGGCTTCTCCCTCTGCGCACACCACTGGAGCGGTGAGCCAACAAGTCAGAAGTCCGGTCATCATGACGACACCGTGCTGCAGAGGCTAAGCAGATCTCGGGGTGCCTGGGCAACCCCAGCTCTTCCCCAGACCAGCTATCAAACCAACAAGAAAGTCTCTGAGATGACCCCAGCCCCAGACACCCTTTTTAAAGATTTTACTTAGTTTTAGAGAGAGGGGGGATGAAAGGGAGAGAAATATCAATGTGCAAGAGAAACATGGATCAATTGCCTCTCACAAACCCCCAACTAGGGTCCTGGCCCACAACCCAAGCATGTTCCGTGACTGGGAACTGAATCGGCAACCTTTCAGTTTGCAGGCCGGTGTTCAATCCACTGAGCCATACCAGCCAGGGCTCCAGATGTCTTTTGACTACAATTACAGGACAGACCTTGAGAAAGAACCACCCAGCTGAGCCCAGTCAAGTTCCAACTGTGAGAGATTAACGTGAGAAATGACAGATGTTTGACATTGCTAAGTTTGGGGCTACTTGTTACACCATGATAAATAACTGATACACCCTGAGGACAGGCCATGCAGATGTGGTGCTGCCCCCAAGAGGTAGCTGCTTAGAAGGGTGGATAGAGCTTGGAGCTATGTTTGGGGTGTACACAGGCATGTGCACAGAGTGGGGGAGAGCTGGGGTAGATCAGCTGGGAATCCCCATTCACCCTCCTCTTCCTCACCAGCATATACTATAGGAGAGCCCATCTATAAGAATGGCTGCTCAAATTTGCCCTTAGGGACTTGTGACAAGCCCCAAAGTAGACCCCAAAAGACATTCATACCCTAATCCCCTGGAGTCTGAAGTCTCACCTTTTATGGAAAAGTCACTTTTGCAGCTGTGATCACATTATGGTCACGGAACTGGAAGATTATCCTAGATATCCAGGTGGGACTTAAGTGGCATCACACGTCTCCTTTGAAGGAGGCTGAGGGGGATCTGACATGCACAGGAGAGGAGGCAGGCCGATGACGGGGCAGAGAGAGATCTGAGAGGCCAGCCGTGAAAAGTGGAGTAATGCAGCCACGAGCCAAAGAATGCTGGCAGCCACCAGATGCTGGAAGGGGCAAGGGTCGGGTTCTCCCGGTAACCCCCGGCTGGAGCATGGCCCTGCTGACACCTTGAATCGACTGAGCAGATGGATTTTGTTCTGGCCTCAAGAATTGTGAGAGTAAGTTTTGGGTGTTTTAAGGCACAAAGTTTGTGGTAATTTATCACAGCAGCCTCGAGAAAGGAGTCCAGGAGCCCTTCACTCCCTGCACCTTGCTCACAAATCTTGGTCCACATCCTCATCGTCTGGATGCACAGGCCTCAGCTCAGACCCCCGCAGAGCTCAGGCCTGGGTTCCAAACGTTCTCTAATCCCTTCCCCACCGGGAACCCCAGAACCTGCTAGAAAGAGCTGGAATTTTCCGGATGCCAGGGGAGCACCTCTGACTCAAGTCTCCCTCCCCTGTGTACCAGCTGGGTGCTGGGGCTGGTGAAAAAATACACTCAACCATGCAAAAGGCAAGCGTACACACCACCCAAACACGGCCCCCGCACCAGCCGCTGCCATATGCTTGTGTTTCTTGAAAAAGGAGCTTGAAAGAACAAACAAAAAGAAATCTCCCCTCCTGGAGGCGGGGCAGGGGCATCCCTCCTCCCCAGAAGCCCCACCCCCACTGGCCACACCATCTCCTGTCTCAGGACCCCTCAGTGGGGATGGAATGGCCTGGGCCCTAATTCCTGCCCCCTCCCCACTGTTGGCCCATCGCTGCAGCTGGCAGAGGACAGAGCAGACCACGGGGCAGCTAAAGGGGCTCTCGAACAAGCCAGTGTGATGGGTGGCAACCCAGACTTGTGGTCAACACAATGCGTCCATCAACCCTGCTCTGACCCTAAGTCCTTTCCCCCGTCCCTGCCGACAGAGTCCCCATTGTGTCCTCATCTACAGGTTGCTGTAAATCTTGGTGACCCTCCAAGGCTCGGCTCAAGGCAAGCCCATCATCCCTTCACCTGGGACCGGTGTAAGGAGAAGCAGGTAGCCCAGTTCTGGCCACTGAGACCCAAGGGCCTTCCAGGAGTTTCTCTGGCTCTTAGAAAGGGACTCAAACCACAGATGCCCTTCTCTTGATGTGATACCCCCAACCATGACTGCATCTGAGGACAGGAGGGGCCAGCCCAGGAGGTGCAGCCAGCACGTGGAGGGACGGCAGAGAGGACGTGTGGAAGAATGCGGCCCTTCGCCGCCTTAGCTCTGCCGCGTCTGGGCTTCGGGCTGGATAACAAAAGCCCATACTGCTTAGGCCACTTTTAGTGGAAGTTTCTTTGCCTTGCAGCTGTACATACAGGTAGTAATTCAGCATGCTGAACATCACACTTCTTTAAAGATTTCTTTTTCGAAGTATCCTGGTTCAGTCAGACTTTATCATCTGTAAAGTCACCCGGTCTACCTTATAACAGACCAAGACCCCCCTTCCAATCGGTGGCTACAGAGTGTACATCCTGGTACACTCCACTTGCCAATCTACTCACGGCAAGAATCTAGGATTCAGCAGCAGCCTCTGTCGCTGGTTCAATCCCTATTTGGCCCTGCTACCCTGACTACAGGGCAGGCACCGGCTGCCCCTTTAGGCCACAATGACCAAAGCCACTGCCGAGGATGGAAGAGCCAGGGAGCAGAGGCGCCAGCTCCTGTGATGTCCCTGAGCAGCCGGCCCAGTGCTGGACTGCCCGTCTCCCGACTTCTCTCTACAGGAGAAAACAAACCCTGGCTTCTCCAGGCTCTGCTTATTGGGTTACTTACAGCTGAGCACATTCCTAACAGCGACAGATTCCGCAGCAGGCATTTTCCAATTCAGATTCACTTCACTACAGTTCATCAGTCTGTCAGATCACTTCTGGGATAAGGTGGGATATAAATAAATGAAAACAAATTGATCCACTAGCCTTTCAAGAGCCCTGGCGCTGGGCGCCATTCAAGGAGGGGAAAGTCCTGCCTTCCTGAGAACCAGTTTGATGAGCGTTATTTAATCTCCCCAAACTCTGCGTTCCTCAGGTGTCAAATGGGGCTGATTAGACCCACCTCACTGCATGGGGCAGTTAGACGTCAGCTGCAGTGGAATCTATTCTTAAAGACCTCAGTCTCCAAGACTCTCCTGATAAACATCACTGTTCCTCAATTCCTGCCATTGAGGAAAGTTTGTCCCAGCATCAAATCTGTGTTTCTTCCGCCACAACCCTCACCTGCTTCCTCCTAGCGATGCACCTGGAGCCACAGAGGGCGCCCGGGCCTGCTTCCCCCTGCCATGACCCCACTCACGAAGCCTCGTCCCCCCAGCCTTAGCCACCCCAGTTCCCAGCCCTGGGTTAGTCAGAGGTGTTAGGAGGCAGGAGGCTCCCACTATGCCCCTCGGGTGCGTCCAAGGCCAGCAGTCTCAGCGGGAAGCTGGATGGGGAGACCCGAGCACTGGGGAACAGGTTGAAAGAGGTGACTTCTCAGCTCCACTCCAGGTTTGAGATCTTATATTAAAACAATGTTGATAATAAAGTGGTAAGTCCCCAAAAGATATTGTACACACACGTTCATAGCAGCATTATTTCCAATAACCAAATGGTGAGAGCAACTCACGTGTCTATCCACAGATGAATGGATAAGAGAATGCGGCAGGCACACACAATGGAGTATTTATTATTCAGCTTTCAAAAGAAGGAAAAACCTGCAACATGAGTGAACCTTGACAACATTATGCTAAGTGAAATGAGCCAGTCACAAAGGACAGATACTGTATGCTTCCCTTGTATGAAGTAAGGAGAATGCTCAAATTCAGAGACAGAAACTAGAACAGAAGCTGCCAGGGGTGGCAAAGAAGAGGAAAGAGGGAGACCGTGTTTAACCCGTACGGTTGCAGTTTGGGAACATGAGGAGAGTTCTGGGGATGGAGCACACGACGAGACGAATGAACCTCACACTTCTGAACTGCGCCCTCCAAATGAAGACTGACAATTTTATGGGATGGGTATTTTACAATTTAAAAATAACAGTAACAGTAGCTACTGCCTTTCCCGAGTGCTGTCAAGGGGCGCCTGCCATGCCAGGCCTGGTGATGCATGTCGTCTCCCCATTCCTGACGCCACGACTGGCCCCTAAAGCCCCACACCAAGTCCGGGTCCACTTACGCTGCGCGGGCAGAAGCTTCAGGGATACACAGGCTTCGGCTCAACCCCAGGAGACACTTCCCAGGGAGGGCTGTCCCCAGATGGAAGAACGGGCTGCCTCACAGGCCGTCAGTCCCCCATCTCTGTGGGTTTTCAAAGCAGAAATCACCTAAGTGTTAAGACCTCTTAAGGAGGGTCTGAGTTCGCTTCTAAAGGGGACTGGACTACCTGCAAGAACCCACCCGCCGATCACATGGCCTGGGGCTAAGGTGGCAGAGGTCAAGGACAGTGTAGTGCGCTGTATGTAGAAAGTGAGGCAAGTTGATAAACAGGATTCCAAGAGCAATCTTATGCCACTGCAGAAAATAAACTCTTAGCGCTTCTAAGGATACATTTAGCATCACGGCGCTCAGAGCCAGATGGACCCGACCCCTCGTCCGACCACCTCCACATATATCTGAGAACACGGGGGCCCAGAGGGGGAGGACTGCAGCCCAGATCGGCACGCCCAGCGCGGGCTCACAACGGCTGTGCCGGGTACAGGTTCTTTCCTATTGACCGGAGCAGGTCCTTTAAGGAAACAGACTTTCATTTCTTTGAGAATGGGCAGTAATTCAGACAGCATTCTGCTTTCAGTGCAATGCCCATGTGTCTGCTTCTACTGCATTCTCCCGGGTGCCTGATCTGTTGAAAAAGACATCAGACGGATAAACAAACCACACCTCTGTGCACCACCATGGAGTCTCTCAAATATGATGAAAGGGCCCAGGTGCAGATGGCCATGCTGCACAGTTCTGTCTGCGCACAGTTCAAACACGGACATGTCCAAGGTCAGGGTGGTGGTCGTGTTGCGGGTGGGCGGCGGCGGGGGGGGGGCGGGAGGGGCGGCAGGAAAGGGGCTCTGAGGGGCCAGGGACGTTCTTTTCTTGATCTGAGTGCTAGTTACCTGGGTTATTTGGCTTCTAAAATTTATTGAGCTGTTGACTTATAATAAATAACATTTTTTGACAAAGTTTAAAGGATTCCCTAGTCAGGCAGCCAACAAGAGAGTTGCCTCGACGGGTCTCCCCAAGCTCCTGCCCTCCGACCCAGCGCTGCCATCGATGCACTCTGAGAGTTGTCTGAAACACAGGGATGAGCTCGCTCTGTGGCACACCCGCGCAGGTCGTACAAGTGCGGACAGCGCACACAGAGAGGCGACAGCGGGTACTCCAAGCGCCCCGGGGGCCAACACCGCCACACGGGAGGTGCCTGGGACGCAGACTCCCGATTGCTCCTCTCAGAGCACTGGGCTGTGAGGAGCTTCTCTTTCCTCTACCTGTCCCGTTTCTGTAAGTTATCTGCGATAAGGAGGTACTGCTTTTGCCATTTGCCAAAAATAGCAGAAACCTCACTCTTAGCAGAAAATTAAAAGTAACCAACTAGCCCCCACAGCTGCCCCAAACCCAGGGCAGGAAATCAGCCCCAGGCTGGGCAAAGGGCAGGACAGGCCTGGTGGTGGGAAGCGCCAGCTCCTCTTCCCCAGTTCAGGACTCCTGAAGGCATTACCCCTCTCAGGTGGAGACCGGTTCATGAAGGTGGGTGTCTCCTCGAAGATCGGCCACCCCAGGACCAGGCCAGGGCTGCGCCTGCACTCTGGGGGCTAAGACAATGAAGGGAACCTTGAATTCAGGTTTCTTCTCTGCTGTCCTAAAGCAGACGGCCAGGGTGCTATGGCAGCATAGGGTGCCCTGGCTGCAGCGGGCAGCTCTCTGGGGTCAGGTTTCCGCCCCTTTATTTAAAGCCCTGGTCCAGCTCCTGGAGGACAGGCAGGGGCAGCCGCCGCCACCTGCGTGACCAGGATGAGAAATCGCAATCCCGACTGGGTCTGCGTGCCTATGGCAACTGGCGTCGTGGCCTTGGAGACTAATCTCCAGGCTGCTAGCCAGCAGAGGCCTCTCCGGGCAGGGCGGTGCTCCCAGCTGAGGCTGTGGCTGCAGACTGGGAACAGCCCCTCTGCCCTCCGAAGAGGGGGCATCTGACCTTGCAGTGGGGCCCCTGGCCAGGCTCGGAACACACAAGTTCCCACAGCCGCCCTGCCCTCCCCCCCAGCAACTTGTGGTCACACATTACGGGGACAGGGCCCCCCACACACACATGCACAGCAACACCATCACACTTCATCCTTCACAGCAATGGGACAGACAGCAGGTGCTCCTGCCCTTGACAGAGTCCCAGGCTGGGAGCAGAGGGGACAATTACAATAATATGGGCTATGAGGAAAAAATAAAAAGATTAAAGCATAGCGTGACACATCTCAATTTGAGTGGTCTTATGTGGGTGTATACACAGGTCAAAAAGTCACTGTGCTGGGCACTTCAGATGCATGCATTTTACTGTGAAGAAGTTCTACTTCCATTAAAAATAAAAATAAGTGACATACAAGCACAGGATGGCAGGTGGGGAATTCAGGGGAAACTCCTTGGAGGAGGTGACATCGAAGTCAAGTAGAACCTGATGCCACAACAGAGAAGTTTGCAGGGGAGGAGCAGAGCCAGGGAATTATGTCCAAACACTGCTTCTCTACAAGGGGGATGACAGCCCTGCCCCCCACAGGGCCCATCTCCCTAGAAGTAAATGCTGAGCAAATGTGTTTGAAGGCATGCCACATTACTGGCTGCCCAGGAAACCCAACCACCAGCCTGGGCCGCCCATGTGCTGCATCGGGGCGCAGGCAGGGCGGTGGATGGGGTGGGTGACTGGGCCTGGTTCTCCATGGCTCAAATGTTCAGGGCAGGGCAGGAGGTGGTGGGCAAACAGACGCAGTCAACCACTAGGGCTAGGTCAGGCACTCTGGAAGATCATCATTTAGGGGATGGGACCACCAAAAGGTTTGCAGCAGGGGCAAGACAGGGTCATTTTAAGGGGTTCTGGCAAGATATGGCAGGTGAACTACAGGGGCAGGACTGGAGCAGGGAACTGCCCCCTATTAAGCTTTTGCAATAGTCTGGGCCGGAAACGGCCATGTCTGAGGCAGATGATGGCAGCAGAATGCAGAAGAGCAGAGCACAGAAGGGAGGGGGCTGAGTCTGAGATCCTTAGGGCCACCTGTAACCTGTGGTGTCAGGGGCTAAGAGTATGCAGGGGACTCTGGGCTGAAGGAACAAGATCTGAGATACAAGGTGTGTGTGTGTGTGTGTGTGTGCGCACTCAAAGGGACGAGAGCCTGGGGAGAATGAAGTAGGAGAGTCAGAGGGAAACTGAGGACAAGGGAGAGCTGGAGAGTCAGCGGAGGGGAGAAGGGACTGGTCCCAGATATGAGAGGTCAGAGGTCAGGTGGCTAGTCAAGGAACCTAGAGGAACACAAGGGCTGGGGAGGCAAGCAGGGTGGGCAGGGGGCTGTGAGGTCCAGGGTAGAAAGGAAGGAGAGAAAGAAGAGGGGTGCTGAGGGCTCCAGAGGGCTTCATTCTTCATGATGAGAAAACCCACACCAGTGGGGTGGGTGGAGACACACAGCCTCTCAGCTGGGGGCCAGCTCCCAGATGGGCCCCGAGGCCTCTGCACTCAGGACACAGGCCCGAACACTGAGCCAAGAGCCCCTGTGCTCACACCCTCTGCCAACCCAGGACAAGAACAGGTGCCCACCCCATGGCTGGTTCACTCTGCTGGTGAGATGGTGTGTGCAGGATGGCAGAGACAGTACCAAGGGCAACCCTGGGCAGGTAGGGGGAGGCTGTGGTCTCACCAGCCTGCACAACCGAGATGCGCCCAGAACCAGGTCAGGCACTCCTAACGTGCTGGCTGGGTGGGTGAGCGAATAGCTCAAATGAAGCGGAGGCCTGGGAGTGGGGGGGTGCACAACGAAGCTTGGCCCAACGTGGCATCCTTGGCATCCAAGGCCCTCCCCTGGCACCTCCAACCCCACCACACCCACAGCTGGTCAGCCTGAGGAGGCGGAAACGCCAGGGTGTTGGGGTCAGCTGAAGCTGGATTGGGTGGGCTCCCTGGCTATCACCAGCTGGTGGCTTCCGCTGAGGCACCTGAACTCTCCATGCCTCAGTTTCTTCACGAGCCAAATGGTGCCACCAACTCTACTGCTCTCAGCGCTGTGAAGACCGCTGGCACTCACGTGTGAACAGGGTCTGGCACGGGGCCCACAGGGCCCGGAGATCAGGGGCGCTCTTTAAAGGAAGGCAGCTACGACTGCTGGGCGCAGACAGCGCCTGCTGAGCTTCTGTCCTCCCTAGTGAGTCGAAGAGCTCACCGCGTCTCCTCAACCCGTGTCCTGGCTGGCAGTGCGATGACATTTCTGTTCCCCTACGTGCAGGGTACACGGGTGGGAAATGCAGCCCTGGCACTCGCCTCCCTCCAAGTTCTGGCTGATCTTCAGCGGCTCATCAGCACACTGTGTAAATATGTACTGGTTCTTCAGCATGTGCAGAGCTTGGGGGCTGGGTGTCAGTGGAGGATGGGAAGATGCTGGTGCTGTGGTGGTGCCAACCCCCCAGGGTGATCATGTCCCCAGAGAGCCCCACTACCAGACAGAAACAGGCCTCAGAGCGATGAGCAATGGAGATGAGGCAGCACCAGGCCCTTTCTTGTCGGGAAGAGGCTGGGCAGAAGAGTTCATCCCTCGTGGGTGATCTAATCCTGGCAACCGAGCCCCACACTCCTGAGCTGGGCTGCTCCCTCTCCTCCTGCGGGTTTCTACTCAACCCAGTGCCCACCTCTGGGCTGCTAGGGGTGGAAGGCGGGGGCCCCAGGGACGGCTAAGTCCTGCTGCGGGCTAGGGGGTCCAGAGACCTGGCTTCTAAGCCCATATGCCACTCCAAAAGGGAGCCTGGGTGCTGCCCCTCTCTTGGCCTGCTTGTCCCTCTGTAAATCAGAACTTGGGCTACAGGTTCTGTGAGGGTGGTCCTCCTGAAAGAGGGTAAGGGATTTTAGACAGGAGCCCAGCCTCCTCTCTGCGGTCACAGTGAGGTCGGAGGTGGGCTTCCTAGAGGTGCCACGTGCCCTGACAACCAGAGGGACCCTGAAGGTACAAAGAGGTCATTTCCTGAGCCAAAAATGGGGCCATGCTGCCAACATCTGGGATATTGGGGTGGGATATGGAGACAGCGGAGGGGAATTCCAGGAGCCACTAGCCTGCCGAGCAGACCCAACTCCGGGCTGCCCAGTCTGTCCTCCTCGTCTGCAGCCCTGGACATCAAGCCAAAGAAAAGGGAACAAGTTTCATGCCCAAAAAGAAACCCCACCTGAAACCTGGGGAGAGAAAGTCACTGCTCCTCCCAAGTTCTGTCCCTGCAGAAGTGCAGGTCAGTGGGGAGGGGCTGCAGGCCCTGCCCAGGCACCCTCATGCCCCACCCACGGGCTCTGAGGGTCCGGCTTACAGAGTGTGAAGCCTCCTCGTGGGGCTGCCGTAGCCCCATACTGGCTCCCCAGGGGAACGGTGAGCAGCGGGTACTCGGACATGAGCCAACTCCACCCGGCAGAGTGCATGCCTGGCCCCCGTCTTCCCTGAAGTCTCGAGAGCGCTCTGCAGCAGCATGAGGGTGGCCACGGCCCACACGGGCAGTGACTCAACACCAACAGCAGGACACACCTGGGGCCTGCATCACCGAGTCTGGGTCCACCTGTCCCAGGTGGTGCCCCAAGATACCCGCCTGTCCCACCGAGGCTCCTGGAGTGTCTCCTTTGGGAGGTACTTCTTACAGTGAGGTCCTCAGCCCCGCTTGGCAGACCCCGAGGACCACATCTGCTAGGATTTAGCTGGACAGTAGTAACAAGGTGGGCAGAGGTCAGTGCCTCTCTCTCCTGCCTGTCCCTGGGGGCCGTCAGCCACTCCCAGACTCCACTGCAGTCAGCACTCGTCCCCTCCTGCCTCCAGGCAGAATCTGAGCCTCCCTGTCCCACTGTGTACTCTCCCCTCATCTGGGGGGTTTCGGAGGCCCTGACCACTCTCACTCGGCCCCCCAACCAGCCCATCACAGAGTGCTCCCAACCTGGCTGTTTGGCATGATGCTCCCCCCCAGCCTCCCGGACCAGGCAAGGGGGGCTCGGTGGCAGCTGCAAGAGGGCAAGGAGCCTTGGACCCAAAGTCATGAGACGTGGCTTTTGGATCTTGATTCTTATAACTCGGGAACCTTAGTGAAGTGCCTTCCCAGCCCTGAGCCTCAGTTTCCCCACCTGAAAAGGAAAAGAGGTCAGCCTATTCTGAGGTCCCTTCCAGTTTTAATGGTTCACAGCCCAAAAGCACAGGCCCATCCCACCCAGGAGGCCTAGGACAGGGGAGGGAGTGGTGTGTCTGAGGAAGGTGGCCCCACAGTAACCCTTGGCCCCGGCCCGAGGCACAGAGCGTGCTGGCCATCCCAAAAGACAGGCTCAGACTTTGTAAAAGGGAAGGCGGCACCACCCAGAACAAATGGAAGGGCCACCCTACCCGCCGCTCGTCCGGGAAGGCCGGTTCCCCCAGGCGATGCCCACACACTAAATCCACTTGTTGGTGGACAGTTGTATCCGTTCTCACAAAGGCAGAGTCACGTGGCTGCCACTGCGATCAAGTCACAGAGCAGTCCCGTTCGCACCCCACACTCCACTGTGACCCGAGTCACCGACACATCCCTACACCAGGGCACCCTGATCTGCTCCGTCCCTGCAGTTTCGCACTTTCCAAAGTGTCACACGAGTGTGACGGTGCGGGACGTGGCCTTCTGGGTCGATGCCCTTTGGTTCAGTGCTTCTGCAACTCCCCGTGTGGTCTACGTCGACAGCCCTCGTCGGCCCTGCGCCCAGCCCTCCAGGGTGTGGACGCGCCCGTGGAACATTTATACTGTTTCCAGTTTGGGGAATTATAAATAAATCCACTATAGGGATTTCTCTTGAGATTTTTAGGTGAACCTCAGTTTCCGCTTCTCTTGTAAATAAATACCCAGAGATGGGACTGCTGGGTCGTTTGGAGAGTGTGCGTTTCACCGTGTAAACTGGCACCACGACCCGGAGGCACCACTAGAGGCCGCTGGGGCGGGGGGAGCAAAGAGCGCGCCAGTCGATGGGTATGGTGCTTCTCCTGGGGGGGTAAAAACTTTCTGGAATTGGACAGTCACAACCTTGTGAATGTACAAAAACCACTGAATACCTTAAAATGGTGAAGGTTATGGTGTGATTGATGAGTGATTAAAAAATAGTAATAAACAAATAACAGCCAAACTTCCAAAATGGCCACACCACGTCACACTTTCAGCAGCAGTGCAGAACTCGGGCTGGTCTGATGAAAGGGGAGACATCCCACGTCTGGGAGGCACGAAGGAGCAAAGCCCTGAGGCAGGAATGCAAGAGTCCTGCCTATAGGCTTCCTGAGCTGAGCAGAAAGGTCTCTGAGTGGGGAGGGAACTTAGGGTGGCCTGGAGGTGGCTGACACTACCCTCCACAAGGTGAGGTCCCCGGGACTCCTGGGCAGGGGGCATCTGATGGGCAGAGGTGATTCTGAGCTGCAGCAGAGCCACACACCCAAGATCTAAGTGAGGTCCCACCCTGTCCTTTGGGAGAGGAGTTCCATATGCCTCTCCTTGCTCCTAAAGAAACGAAGGCATTCTCACTGGACTGGGCCACAAAGAGCAAAGACAAGGGATCTGCTTGCCCACTAGCCTTCCTAACCCTGTTCTTCTTCCCAGCAGGCCAGGAAACTGATGTCTCCATATCTTTCTAGCTCTCTTGCAGTTAAGGAAGCTGGGTCGAACCTGTGCAATACTGGAGAAGTCCGAGAAGGGCGTGCACAAAGGCAAAACTCTGAGAGGAGAAGGAGTCTGCCCTAACTCCTCCCCCTCTGTCTGAACTATGGGTGTGAGGGCTGGAGGGGATGCAGCCATCTTGTGACCATGCAGCACAGGCATGAAGACAAAATGCAACACCTAAATGAAAACCACAGGAGACAGCACATCACACCTACTAGGATGGCTATAATAAAAAAGATGGGTAATGATACCAAATGTTGGGAAAGATGTTAATAAACTGGAATCCCCATGACACTACTGGTGGGAATGAAAACAGTGTGGCCACTTTGGAACGTAGTCTAGCACCTCCTCCAAATGTCAGATGAAGAACTGCCATCACAACCCATCCATTTTACTCCTAGGTATTCAGCCAAGAGAACTGACAACATAGTTCACCCAAAAGCTCGTTGTACACAAGTGTTCAGAGCAGCGCGAGTCACTACAGCCGACAGACAGAAACAACCCGAATGCCTACCAACCGAGAAACGGACCGACGGAACGTGGTCCCCCCATGAAGTCTAACACTGCTCTGCCACTAAAGGAGTGAAACTCGGACACGTGCTACAGCATGGATGGACCTCGTGCTGTAGTGAAAGAAGCCAGACACAAGGACCACGTGTGACGATTCTATTTACAGAATGTCGTCCAGCACGAGCCAGCCTGCAGGGACAGACAGTGGGTCAGTGGTTGCTGAGGGTGAGGGGAGGGGATGGGGTGACCCAGTGGGTCTGGATTTACTCTTGGGGTGACGAACATGTCCTGATATTATATAGTGGTGAATACTGCACAACTTTGTCAATATGTAAAAACACTGAAAATAATTTTAATCAAAACAAAAAAACCCCACCAACATGCTAGGAAGAAAAAGAACCCCTAAGGGCATCACTCCCCCCCCCACCCCGTTCCAGCCTCCGACCACCCACCCACGGGCTTTTTCTTAAGGAATACATCAGCCCCTCTCTGTTTAAGCCCCTCTGTTCAGGTTCCCTATCACCTCGGGCCAAATGCAGTCCTGACTGGAGGACTCGCCCCACCTCGTCAGCCCATGGAAATGGGCTGTGGGAGCGCCCCACACCAGGCAGTGCTCACCTCAGGAGTCAGCTAAACGCGAAGTTATCAGGCACGACCATGGCATAAGTGCACACACACACACATGCACACAGAGTGTGCCCCAATAGCCCAGAGAGTAAATGTTCCGAGGCTCTACACTTGTGTTCTCTTTATGCACACCAGCTGCCCTTCACAGAGAAACCCCCAAAACTGGGTCGCACCAAGCCCAGTAGATACAATAGGCCCCTTCCCCTGACCCTCAGCCCCCCATCTCTGGATGCCTGAGAGCCACAGCCCAGCCAGCAGAGGCAGCCCCTAGGGACAATGGAGGCAAGTCAGCAGTTGGTACAGAAGGGTGGAGACAGCCCCCCAACCCTCTGAGGCCCCACCCCAAATGCCCTATCACCTAGCTCACTTCTAATTCATATCACGAGTTTTTACTAGACGCCCTCTTTGTGCCAGGCTGGGTGCTAGGGGCTGGGAGCACGGAGGGACAGGCAGCACAGCCCTGACCCACTGCAGGGTGACAGATAAGTCCAAGGGCAAGTGGAACACAACAAGCAATGGGGGCTACACTGGGGGCTGCAGGGACACATCAGAAGGCCCCCAGCACAGAATTAGAAGGGGCACCAGGGAAGGCTGCTGGGAAGAGCCAACACCCGAGATGAGACCTGCGAGTAAATGGTCCAGTAGAGAAGGAGCATTAAAATGTGTTTTAGGGAGAATCAGCAGTGCACTGGAAAGCACAGTATGTTCTGGAAACCGAAGGAAGCTCAGCAAGGCTGGCACAAAAACAGGCAGGGCATGGTCACGGTCATGGTCATGGTCATGCCCACGCCTGAGGGTGAAGCTGCCAGGCGAAGGCCTCACCTGGACCCGGTACAGTACTAAGCTGCGGAGAAATGCTCACTTGGCTCCATCTGCACTGTCGCCCCCTCCCAGTCCCCCAGGATGCCCACCCTGCCCACTCCTGGGCCCAAATCCCACCCTCCTTCTAGGGCCCAGCAAAGTCACTTCCGCAGGCTGCCCTGAGAATGGGCTTGTCCCACTCACACGGAAGGGCAGCCTCTCCAAAAACTGGGCGCAGGGCCATCCCCGGGCAGCCCTAGCCATCTCATGACGGTGCCTGAGCGCACACTCCAAGGGGCTGGGGGGGGGGGGCAGGCCGAGGGTGCCAACCAGTTTGACCCTTGGGGCTCTCCCAGCTTGTGGAAGTAGAAACCCTGTGCTCCGTTGGGCAGATCTGAAAATGGAGCCGGACATGATGGCACCAGTTCCCCTTCGGAGTCATTATGTGACAAGTTGAGGACAACGTTTGTGGACAAACAAGGGATCTACGGAAAGTGGCCTCCCAGGGTGATCTGCTCATAAACTCCTAATGGGCAGGTCGAGGTGGGTTCACGCTCCAGACACACAACTTCTTTAGCAAAGGCCCATCTCTGCCTGAGGCAAGCCCCGCCCACTGTTCCTGTGCGTCTGGATCAGCACGCCTGCGAAAGGCCCGCTCTCAGGCCCTGCATCTCACAGGGACCACCCTCAGGCAAACGCAGAATCTCATTCCCTGTCCTGTACTCCGATCCTTGTCTTGCTTTCTCCCACCTCCGTGCAATCATCCCCCATGTTCCCTCCTTAATATCAAACGCATAAAAGAAACTACAAACTGTTATTCTCTGGAGCATGTGAGATTTTGCTCCCCAGCAACTGTCATCAGATTGGCTCAAATAAAACTCTTATAAACATCTTCACAGCCCTGGCCAAGTGGTTCAGTCGGCTGGAGCATTGTCCCGAGGCGCAAAGTTGTGGGTTTGATCCCCAAGTTGGGGCACATACAGGAGTCAGCCAATGAATGCATGAATGAGAGGAACAAGTGGATGTCTCTCTTTCTCTCTAGAAATCAATGAATAAAATATTTAATTAAAAAAAAAAAGAAATTCTTGCCCTGGCTGGTGTTACTCAGTGGGTTGAGTACCAGCCTGTGCACGGAAAGGTCACCAGTTCGGTTCCTGGTCAGGGCACGTACCTGTGTTGTGAACCAGGTCCCCAGTTGGGGGCAAGGCAACTGACTGATGTATTTCTCACACATTGATGTTTTTTCTCTCTTTCTCCCTCCCTTCCCCTCTCTTTAAAAGTAAATAAATAAAATCTTCGAAAAGAAAAAACAATCTTGTCCTGGCCAGTGTGGCTCAGTTGGTTGGAGCATCATCCTGTCAACTGACAGGTGAAAGGTTCAGTGCTGTTCTGAGTGCATGTTTCTCTCTCTCCCTCAGCTGTTTCTCTCCCTCCCCCGCCGCCCCTCTAAAATCAATAAGCATGTCTTCGGGTGAGGATTAAAAAAATTCTTTACAGGTTTGTCGGTTCCTTACATCCTTATACTCTTAACTGAAATGTCCACCAGCTTCCCCCAACTGAACGTGCGGATCCTCCCAAGAACCCTGAAATGCTGGGACAACCATCCTCATTTGTTGAAATGAAGCTCAGAAAGGTGAAGTCACTTGCCTGAGGCCACACAGCAGGTTGGAAGTAGAACTAAGACTTGAACTCATCTGTCTGGCTTCAAAGGTCCTGGTGGTTCCATGGCACCCTGCTTCACAGTGGGGAAGCCCTGAGGCAGCTGAAGGACCCCCCAAGGAGAGGCACTGGCCTCCTACCAAGAACATCTCTCTATCTACAAAGTGTTGAGAACAGTGTCTCAAGGAGCAGCTGCCCTGGGCGGGAATGGCCCAGGATCAGAGGAAGGATGTGGTTAGCCCACCTGCCCTGAGTCAGGGCCCACAGAAAGAACGGGGGCACCCACCTCCTTCCCCAATGCCCTATCTCACCCAACCTGGGCCTCTCTGCTGAAAGCTGCCACACCTGAAAAACCAGCTCCTGGATAAACAGGAGGGAGACACCAGTCTGGCCCAGGCACAAGACCCCCCTGGAGCCCGCCAGGACCACCCTGGAGCTGGGTGGGTGTGTGGGAAGGGGTCCCGCCTGCTCAGGGCACGGCCCAGGAGCACCCAAGGACCCTTCGACGTGGGGCTATCCTTCTAGGCTTCCCACTGAGTCCAACCTTTGAGGACACGACAGGGTGGGGCGGGGAGGGAATGGTGGCGTGCAATAGGGAGGTGCTGGGGGCAGCCCAGCTTCAGGAAAAGGCCAAATGTTTTTATCAAGTGACCTTTTATTTAGAGCCCTAACAGAGAGCTTGGATAAAAGTCGCCCTACGCTGGCTCAAAGGGGGACACAGGATGCTGGAGAGCTGCAGGCCCCCACCTCCTCTCACCCTTGGCGGGTCCCCAGGGCTCTGAGGAAGGTCACCAGCTTGGGTCACCCCAGCTGAGCCTCACTCTGGCCCTGCACCCAAATGTTCTTGTTTTCCCACTTACAGATGACCAAACAGAAGCACAGAGACGGGAAGTCACCCACCCGAGGTCACACAGCCCTTTTGTTTGACCCTAATGGGCTCACGTGCTCATGATTGTTCTCTTTCCCTGTGCCCAGAAGCCCTGTCCTCGTTTCAGGAAAGCACAGAACTTCTACCCCAAGCTAACAAGCTACAGGAGTGGAGACCACAGATACATAGCTAGGGACCCCCAGCCTCCAAGGGGAGTGGGGCGCAGAGACGGGCGAGACGCCGCAGGGCACACACAGCTCCCTTCCCTCCCAGCCCAGCCCGACCCCCAAGCTGTCCTGGCCCCAGAGCAGCCATTGTCGCAGGAGCCCACCTGCATGGTGGAGGACCCAGTCCTGAGGGCAGCCGCAGGCAGGTGTAATTTCATCTGGGGCTTGCTGTCTCTGTGAGTCACCAGAACTGGAGGATGAAATTCCAGCTCTGGGGACAGAGGCATGCCGCTCTCCCGGCTCAGGTCAGCCCTTGATGGGGGTGGGGATGGGGTGCAGGCGGTGCCTTTGTGAAAATGAGAAAAAGGTGCCCCCTCCTCTGGGTGGTCCTGAGCCCCGGCAGGGCTTGGCTGGCCAGGTGAGCTGCAGCTACGCCCCGAGAGAGCGGGCGGAGCTGTGTGGCAGATCCATACAATGGAATACTACTCAGCAACCAAAAGGCTCCTGATACAAGGGGAGAGATGGGTTATGCCCAGTGAACAGAGCCAGGCCGGGTGCAGACTGTGTGTCTGCATTTATGTGACATTCTGGAAGATGTTATAGAGACAGAAAACAGACCAGTGGTTGCCAGAGGCTGGGAGGAGTGAAGGGGGCTGGCTGGAAATGGGCTGGAGGGAACCTGGGGGAGACGGGATGCTCTGTGCCCTGACAGGGCCAGGCTGTGTGAGAGAATGCGCTGGCAGGCTCCTAGGATGCCACACTGCAGATGCGGGCACGTCCCTGGCTGTTCGTTGTCCCTCCTCAACATATGTAATAGCTGGGTGAGCCCCTCCTGCCTTCTGGCCTGAGGCTGGACGCCAGGACCTGAGACCCCGGAGATCCAGCACCTGTGCAAGTTCCTCTGGCTGGTAGACTGATGGGCAGATGGACAGATGGACAAAGACCACCCCCTTTTATGGTGGTTCTGTCAGTAGCCAGAAAATGGACCTTGAGCTGCCACTAGACCCTAGCCAACAAGCAGGCCTGGCCCCACTGCAGCCTCCAGGAGGGAAGCAGCCTGAAAGGTCTCCTCCAGCCACGGGCCCCGGAAGGACAAGGGCCCAGCTGCTCCTGCTCACAGCTCCCCGCCTTCCCCAACCACAGCCTGGCTGTGAGCCCAAGAGAGGCCCCAGACCCCAGCCCGGATCCCTCACTCTGGCTCCCCATTCTGCCTCTACTCCAGACCTGCCCAGGGGTGGCCCACGTACCCACTAGCAGCTATGCAATCCCCACCATGCAACTCCGAGCCCCCAAAACCACAGCACCCCCTTGGGGCTCCAGCAGGAAGGGGTGGGGGAGGGGTGGTATCATCTCCATAAGCATATGCCTGGACTGGGGAGAAGGGAATGGGGGCCATGGAACCCCACCCTACCTCACTTCCTGGCCAAGCTACCCCCCACATTCTAGGGACCTCAGTGTAGCACAGGTGCTGGGGGGGGTCTTGCCTCAATGGCAGCATGGTGGCGGGAAGGGGGGGCAGGTAGAGAGTGGTAATTCCAACATCTACAAGGCTGTACTCACCTGGCCTCCCACCAAAGGGGACAACCCCTCAAACCCTCCCTGACCAGGGGCTCCAGAGGTCCAGAGGCAGGATCTCCAAACCTTGAAGGTGGGCATCAGAGAAACACCTGCCCAGTGCTCAGGATCTGCAGAACTGGTCTACAGATCCAGGTTAGGTTTCTGACCCGTGTTCCCGGCAACCTCCCTCCTCCCAACATCTCTCAGTGGGTAGTATGGACCACGTGGCACAGAGGACAAGCCAGGGCCGCCCAGACTGGGGATCCTGAGCTCCCACTCCTCCAGGCCTTTCAGGAGATCTGGACCTTGGACCACAGACTAGTGAATGTCAGACCGAGGAAATCAGAGTCAAAGCTGCTGGGTTCAAACTCACTCCAGACTGTCCCCAAAGCCTTGACCCCCAGCTCCCGGCCCGAGCCATACTCTGCACCCTTCCCTGCCCTCAGTCTCACTGCCTTGAGGCCGAAGCTGTAGGGTGGCCAGATTGACACAGGACTCTGTTTCAGCCTGAACTTCGCATAAACAATGAGTAAGTTTTTAGTGTAAGTTAAGTCCCCAATACCATATTATCCATTGCTTATCTGAAATCCAAATTTAACTGGGCATCCCTATTTTTATTAGCTAAATCTGGCACCCTGAAGCAGGTGGTCCTGAAGGAGGGAGACAGGTGGGCGCACAAATAGCTCCGGGTCAGCCAGACTGAGCTCCAGCCCAAGAGGAAGGGTGTTTGGAAGGGGATTCTGTTCTCTGCCTGAAACATACCCCCTAGTCACCCCAAGCTTGGAATGGACAAGTACAGCCTCACCAGCGCCTTCAGGAAATCTACCTCAGAGAACAAGGGCTCAGCCCCTGGCCCCACATGCCCTGAGCCTCTTCGCTGTGATTACTGGAACCCACAGCACCAAGTCTGACATGACAAAGCACTGACCCCCGAGCATTAGGATCCCAGGCAGTGCCAGCCAGACATCCCTGCAAGTGAGGAAACTGGGTGCCCAGCAAAGGGGCAGGCTCCCTGAGACCCACCAAAGCCCCCAACACCTCCACACCACTGAGGGGGTGACATGTCCCTGTCTTCCGACCAGGTTCGCCTCCTCCTTCTCCCATGAAGACCAGCCCTTCCCACCACCTCACTCCTGTCGGGGATTCCCTTCCACTCCCAAGGTCCATGGCTCCTGGGCCCCACTTCCTCCCAGAGGTCCTGAGCCCTTAGCCTTAGGTCCTGCTCCGATCTCTGGCATCTGCAGGTCTTGTTCCCACCTTCCCACTGAGGCCAACCCCCTGAGCCTCTGCCGGCTCCATGGTGCTCGGCGCAGGTTGCTGGCTTGTTCCAAAGAACTCGTCCCTGGCTAACAAGTGGCAGAGAGAGAGGTGCCCACAAATGGCGGAGAGAAGCAGACAGACGGCACTTGGGGAACAAAGGCACAGGCTCAGGTTTGGGCGATGACACAAACTGGGGCAAAGGGGAAAGAGGGACCCCTGATAGGATGGGGTACAGGAAGCTCAGGAAAGGAACCTGGGATTCCCACCACTGTGGGGGGGACCTGTCCCAAAGACTGGAATTTGGGAACAGCAGAAAAGAGGCTGCTTAGCAATGCGGGCCAAGGCTCGGGAGCTGGCCTCCATTCATACATCCCCTCAAGCAGCCATTCAACAAGTATCTGGGTACCCGTCTTGGTACCGAGGAATCGAAAGCAAGCCTCAGTCTGTGCCCTGTCCTTAAGGCAACCGAGGAGACACAGCTGTGTAACTTTTGAACCCTTTCTCTGTTGGGACAGAGAAAGGACAGAGAGGCAGTAGCACTTTGGCTAGCCCTGGAGACATGACAGCTAGGAAAAAGAATAATTTTACAACCCCTGCCCTCTGACCTAGCTACGCAAGGTCATTGAAGAAGCCCTTATCTCCCGTAAGGGAAGCTTAGGAACAACCTTCTGGGTAAGAGAACAGTATGTGCAAAGAACATTCAAGAAAGCTGCAGGATTCAGTGAGTGGGCAAAGGACGCCGCAGGTGGACAGAGGAGATGAACCGGAACTGAGAGTAAGGATGGAACAGGATATGTGGTCTTTGGTTCCAAAGACACACTTAGGACATGAACACCCCAAACCATCATGCACCACGTCACCCTGAGGTCCTCACCTGGGGTCTCTGATGACCGACCCTCTACCAAATGGTGGCCACCCTGGATGCCACAGACAGGCAAGCTGTGAGAACAGCTGCCTCCAAGCCCCTATGTTCATGTCTGCCTTCCCGACCATTTCCAAGCACCAAGCACACTACCTGCCACTGTGTCAGGGGCCAGCCCGGCTCTGGGAGACTGCCTGAAATGAACACATGAAAAGTACCCGTGATTAGCACACTGCAATAAATGTCCCTTCCTCCAGCATCTAGAAAATGGTCCTCTTAAGTAGGTTAAGGGCACCCCTACAACGCTGTCTTCAAGACCCAGTTTTGCAACCCTCGGCCCCAAATCGCCCACATTTTGAACGAGTGACCACAGAGTTCTGGTCCTTCCTCACAGCCTCCGGTGAAGCCCTCCAGGACCCTCTGAGTCAGAGCTGAGACTTTCTAGGTCACTCTCAGAGCAGGCTCCAGGGTGGGGTGTGGTCTTAAGCCTCTCACATCCCAAAAGCAGGTTGGGGTTTCTGACATCCCAGGGTCTGTTTCTTGACCCCTGGTCCCTCTTCAGAAGAGGCCAGAGTCCACCTCGAACCCTCCTGGAGCCTGCCCTGGGTGGCTGAGGACGGCCACCTGACTGACCCCATCCTTGCTGCCCTGTGCCCAGCCCCTCCCAGTCANTCCAGGACCCTCTGAGTCAGAGCTGAGACTTTCTAGGTCACTCTCAGAGCAGGCTCCAGGGTGGGGTGTGGTCTTAAGCCTCTCACATCCCAAAAGCAGGCTGGGGTTTCTGACATCCCAGGGTCTGTTTCTTGACCCCTGGTCCCTCTTCAGAAGAGGCCAGAGTCCACCTCGAACCCTCCTGGAGCCTGCACTGGGTGGCTGAGGACGGCCACCTGACTGACCCCATCCTTGCTGCCCTGTGCCCAGCCCCTCCCAGTCATCAGCCAGCAGCCTCCTAGCCACCGCCTCCCGCTCCAAATAGATAATCAATACCAGTGCCCTTTCCCTCTGGGAATGACGCTGCTGAAACAAACGGGCTGCTCTGAGGCACCTCCCAAGGCCAATGCCAAGGAGTAAGCAGTCCTAGTCACAGGGTCACCAAATACACAGAGGAAGATGCTGGCCAGAGCGGTGACAGCAGCTTCTGACCACCCCTGCCTTCTGCAGTGAGCAATGCAAGAAGCCCCAGCAAATGCCCACTCCTCTAGACGCTGTCTGGACCTGCACCTCGCCCTGCTGCCAGGCCCAGGGCGGCCCTAGGGCAGCCCCAAACCCCACATCATCGGTAGGTACCACACTCCATCCAAGGCCTGTGTTTCCCCCACATGCCAGGCAGGGAGACCCCCCACAAGGTATACTCCCTGATTCCAGCTGTGATGGGGACACGGGAGCCTCCCACCCCATGTCTGGTCCTGGAGTCTAGGTCACAGGGCCAGGGGTCCAAATCTCCAGCCCAGTCCAGTACCTACCAGGAGGGCAGAACTCTCAGTTGTGTGGTCCTCCTCTTCCCTGGGCCCAGACCAGGGCATTGTCCCTTTCCCTGGCCCCAGATGAGGCTGGAGAGCCCAGGAGAGGTACCAAGTCCATCATTCCCAGGGACTCAGGATTGGGGGTGGGCACCAAGCACCCTGTGGGCACTTCAGCCCAGCCTCCCAGCCCATCTGCAGGAACTCAAGAGACTGCCCCCATAAGGGGCAACCCAACTTGCTCCTCTGAACCCTTTGTCCCCCCCTGCCATGCTGAGTCTCCCTCCCCAGGAATTCAGCTGCCACCGTGAGGCCAGCCCCCTCCCGGGGGACCCCAACAGGAACCACCGTGCTGGGGCAGTACTCGATGTGTGGGACTCAGTCTGCAAGTGGGGGGCAGGGGCCAGGAGACGGCCCAGCCCGAGGAAGGCAGAGGTAGGGGGAGCCGGGGCCGCAGCCTTCCCAGCCCCCTCGGCTCCCACACTGGCGCCTACTGCCTTGAACAGCACAACTGACCTCATTCGCCAACTGCAGCAGCCTGCGGCCGCCCGCTCCCCGCCCGGGGAGCCCCCCACCTCCGGAAGGGCCAGGGGTGACAGCTCTTGGCTCGCACCCCCTCCCGGCAGGTGGGGGAGGCCATCCCTCCCCTCCCCTGGCCCAAATTATAATCCCAGTCACGTGCCTCTCAATGCACCCAAAAGCCGGACCCAGATTCTGTAACACCTTGAGGGGGAGGGGCGGGGGCCACTGGGGTGGGAGGAGAGGGGAGAAGGGCCTGGGCGCCCGCCCCCCTCAAAAGTTTCTCCTACCTTGGAGGATCCCCAAGCGCTCCTGCCAGCGGCGCCCCGGCCCCGGCCCGCGGCCAGGACACAGCCTCCTGCCGCTGCCTCCTTAATTAATCCGGGAGAATGGGGGACGGCGCGCACGGCTGGGGCGGGCGGGCGCGGGACGCGGGCCGGGGAGGGGGCCGCGGCGGGGGCTCTCGGCCGGCCGGGGGGCTGGCGCTCGGCGGCCCCCACCCCCGGCGCGGGCTGCGGCGGAGGGCGGGGCGCGGCGCGGGGAGCGGAGCCGAGAGCGGGAGCGCGGGGAGGCTCTTTGTTCTGTAATCCCAGTAAGATTGCCAGTCATTCGCCCCGGCCCTAATCCCAGCCCCGCGCAACACCACCCTCCATTGGCTGTCATTTACATACGGGATTAGCCCGCCCGGCCCGCCCCGCGCCCAGGCCTGGGCACCGCGGGGGGAGCGCCGCTCCCCCGCCCGGATCTCCGCTCCCCACGCGCGCGCCGCCCTAGCGCGCGCCGCCCCAGCGCCCGCCGCCAGGGGGGCCTGCGGGAGGGGTGTCAGCGGCCTCGGCGCCCCCTGGCTGCCCAGCGAGGCCCCTCCATCGCTGCAGCGCTGACCAGGGTGGATTAGGAAACTGGAGCACAGGGACCTGGCCTCAGGGTCAAGGTCACTCAGCGGGCACAGGGAGGATCCCAGAAGGAGAGTCCAGGGCCTGGAACGACCGTGGACCCGGTGCGTCGTCTGGGGAGACTGAAGTCAGCGCAGCCGGTCACTCCAGCCTTGCCCAGGTTATCTTCTGGTGGCTTGGCCCAGGTACCTCTTTCAGTCTTTGTCCCCTGGGATGTGAAGGAAAGTGGTGACATGTCCAAGGTCGCAGCAGATCCAATTGGACACACCATGTCTCATCTTGTCTGGGCAGCCTTCCTCCCGATCCCCTGACTCAGGTTTTTGCCACCACTTCCCCCACCATACCAGGTGTCCTACTGAATCAGGGAGCACGGTGCCATCTTCTCCAAGACCATACATGTTAACTCAGCACAAGGAGCACCTGGAGCCCTAGCTATCTATGCTGGGCACTGCAGGGAGGGACACAAACCAGGCAGGCCCCACCCCCAGGGAGCCCCTGGCCTAGATGGTGAGAGCCACATGGACATTCAGAACCGACTACTTCCTGACAAAGGCCCCAGGGGTCTACCCCCAGCCCCTTCGGCCCTGTTGGACACACAGTGGGCACTTAGTAAAGGCTAACCTTGGCTGGGCAGAGCTCCCCTGGCAAGCCCACAAACCCGTCAGCCTGAGAGCTCCTCCCAGGAAGGCCGTGTTGGCAATGCCCAGGCCAAGGCAGAGCCCAGAGAGACTCCTGTGCTCATTGGATGCCTTGCCTACGGAAGGGTGTTGGCCAGAGAAGTGGGGATTAGGAACGAGCCACAGATACTCCCTCCATCCTTGCTGCCCTTTGCCCTCTTGCGGTACCTCTTCATCTCCCTCATCACCAAGAGGCCTGGGGATGCTTAGAGGTATTCTATTGTGTGGTCCCTCTCAGATCCATATCCCCACCTGCCCTGTACAATCCCTGGCATGGCAACCTGGCTGACGGGAAGAGCCACGGTCAGGAGCCTGACTGTTCAGGTTCAAATCCTGGCTCTTCCTCTCACCACTGTGTGACCTTGAGCAAGGCACATCACCTCTCTGAGCCTCCATATCCCTTCCTGAAACCTCTCAGTCAACCTTAATGTGGCTGCAGGTTGGATAAAAGTGGTGATGGTCTCGTTTGTTAAGTGTCTGTTAGCCGCTGGGTATATTGCATATAAGATCTATTTCTTACACTAAGCCTGCAAGGGGTGTCCTATTGGCCTTTTACAGGGAGGTGAAGTGACTTGCTTAGGGACATACAGCCTGTGGGTGGCACTGCTGCAACCGGCTCCATATCCTTCGTCCTTCACCTTTGACTGGTGGTCTCTCCACATCCACACCTACCCAGGAGGTGCTAGGAGTAAGGCCGGCCTCTGTGGGCCTGGCTAGGGAAAGTTGATCTCAGGAAGGGCTGGCTGGTTAGGCTGTTGGTTTCTGGGCAAAGTGCTTCTGGGACCCCAGATCCTGGGGCAGAGAGCCAAAAGCCTCTGAAGCCAAGGGTCTGGAGGATCTGAGGACTGGTATAGGCTCAGTACTGCCCCCTCCAGGCAGAATCCAGAGCAGCAGTAATGCAAGTGAACTGTGGGGGGTGGATGCCACCCTTCTGCTCTAGCCTCTCTTCCCTGTGGGAACAGACAGCCTGACCCTCCCCTTGTCCAAGCAGAGACTGGGAGCAGTGTGGTACAGCAGCAAGCTCTGGCCTGGCATGGCTAGGCCCCACTCAGCCGCACGTGACCAGGGCATGACAATGACTGGCTGCTGGTTCACTGGCTGTGTGTCCTAGGCCTCTCTGGGCCTCAGCTCCCTCTGCAAAATGGAGCTAAAATAATCCTTCATAAGATTGCTGTGAGAATCAAATGATGTATAATTCAGGAAGAATGTTTCGTATAATGCCTGCTGCACAGTGAGCGCTCAATAAAGGGTCGTTCTCAATGGTTTTGATTTGTTGGCTTCACCCAGGGACAAAGTCAGACTCAAAGTCTTTGCTTGAACTGCTCTTCCTGGGGAGGTAGAAATGCTAAGGACAAGGTCATGGACTTAGACACTTCTTAGCAGAGCCCTCTCCATGCCCTTGTTCACTTAACCAGGTGAGCTTCACAGTCCCCATTTCACAGATGGGGATGTAGGTCACCGGGTCATTCGCAGAAGTGCATGAGTGTGCATGTGGGTGTCCTGTGACCCCACCAGCCCAGGATGCCCAAAGCAGGAGCTGGTCTCTCCCTCCCGGGCCGTGTGTACGTTCCAGGCTCTCTGACCAGAAGCCTGGCTACCAGGGGCCCATATGGACTCAGCCCCTGCTTCCCTGGGGCTTTGTACAGACCTTGAGACGCCAACCCCCTTCATGAGTACTTTCCTACAATTCTGGGCCAATTCTGGCTCCTTGTTCTTTGAAGGTAAGACTCCACGGGGGAGAGGGCCAGCCCAGCCATCCCCAACAAGGTTACCCTTCTCCGAACATTAGGGCAAACCCAGAGGGTGCCTGGGCTGTGTTGCCCTGGGTGTGACCACAAGGGACCAAAGGTGAGGACAACGAACCCCAAACCGTCAGCTTCTGGGTAAGCAGACTGTAATCCCGGGAGGTAAAGGACTGACCGCAGCTGCCCAGGGGTGTGAATGGCAGGGTGGACCCCAGGACTGCCCACCCCCACCTGCCATTCCTTTGTACCATCTCTGCGGCTTTTCTTGTATTTTCAGGAATATGGTTTTATCTGGTCATTGCTATTTATCCTTTAAAAAACGTGACAAATGGCTTCTGGAATCAACAGCTATTTTCGGAGCAGCATATCTCCTATTTCATCATGGAAGCCCAAGGAAAAAAAAAACTCAATGTTTGGAAATATGTTTTTCAAGGCAGCATGCAGGATCCATGAAAGAAGGGCAGACCAGGTGGCCATAGACTTGGTAACCTGGGTGTCGCACGCCCTGATCCAGGGCGCTCAAGTGTTGTGGAGGCCGCAGAGGAGCAGAGGGCAGGTGATGGGCTTGCTTGGGGGCACCGCCGAAGTCTCTGACCCAAGTCCCAACCCCCTACCCCAGGGAAGGGCCATCCCCCAGGCCGCCTGGCATCGCCTTTCACCCCCTGCCCGGGCTTCATTCTGCTGGAGCTTCGTCTCTGTGGCTTCTCTAGGCTGCTAAGGGCAGAAATCGTTCCCCTCACTGGAGTATCTGATGAGCACGGTAACCTCTCTGAGGCCTCCAGGCCGTCTGGAATCTGAAAAATAAAGCCCCAGTGTTGGGACATCAGGCAGCCTGAGAAGCAGGGGCGGGGACAACTTGGACACAGCAGGAAGGTCTTCCTTTAGGGTGGGGAGTGGGGGGGTGCTGCAGCCCTGCAGGCCCCAGGGTTGGCCCTGTGGGCGGTCTGGGGCAGTGCTGGCCAAAAGCAATAGGATGTGAGAGCCACAGATGCACACCGCAGAGGAAATTTTAAATCTCCCTGTAGCCATGTTAAAAAAGTAAAAAGAGCCCTGGCTGGTGTAGCTCAGTGGATTGAGCATGGGCCTGTGAACCAAAAGATCATGGTTCGATTCCCAGTCAGGGCACATGCCTGGGTTGCAGGCCAGTTCCCAGCAGGGGACGCACGAGAGGCAACCATACATTGATATTTCTCTCCTCCTCTCTTCCCCTCTAAAGATAAATGAATAAAATACTTTTTAAAAAAGTAAAAAGAAACAGGTGAAGTTAATTTTAATCATATATTTTATTTTATCCGATGCATCCAAAATGTGCTCATTTCAACGTGTAGCATTTTTAAAAATGGAAGTATTTCATGTTTTTCCCTGTCCTAAGCCTTTGCAATTCAGTATCTGTTTTACACTCACAGCACATCTCAGTTTGGATGAGACAGACTTCACTACGTGACCAGTGGCTACGGGTTGGACAGTGCAGGTCCGGGGGATAATTTTCCAACTCCTTTTATGCCGCGGAGACTTTTTCCAATAGACTCTCCCGTAGAAACCCAGTCCACAGGAGAGAACTGCTCCTCAGAGCAGACGTTGAAAATACTACTACTAATATAACTGGCATTTACTGAATGCTTTACTCTAAGCCAGGTGCTAAACCTCTCACGTCATACTCAGTCTAAGGGAGAAATGAGCTCGGGTTGGTGCCTCAGGTTAGTCAGCTTCCCATGTGTCACATCCCGTGCTCGGGCAGTGGGACTCCCGGGGGCTGCCTGTGGGGCCGGCGTGCCGCCTGGCTGGGAGGAGCTGAGACAGGTGGGGAACAAAGTCATCACCTTTTTTATCACCACCCCCCCCCCCCGTGAGGGGTCCCTATGTCCCGGCCCCAGCACCACCAGCCTCTCAGCCCTGGCAAGAACCAGCAGTCTTGGTTTTCCAGCAAGTACCAGGCAGCTGTTCTACTAAGCATATTTATTAATAGTTATAAATTAGTGAATATTTGCAATAACTTCAGGGCCAGAAAAGGAAAAACAAGGGAAAAGCACTTCAAAGAAACTCCCCCAGACACTGTTGGCAGAAACCAAGGTTTATGGGAAAGCTCTGGGGGCCTTCTCCTCAGCGCCTGCGGCAGGGGAGGGGCGAGAGGGGCCACGAAGCAGCCAGGCACCTTCTCCCTGCTAGTGACTGAAACTTAGCAGCATCTTTTGGAGGTTTCTTCTCTGAGCCTCAGTTTTCTCATCTGCAGAGGGGGTTTCTATCACAGCCCCAGGCCTACAGTGAGCTCAGCCCCAGCCCTGGTGAGAAGTCTGGGGCAGCGTGGACAGGGAACTAGATGCAGCAAATGGACCAGCCAGCACTGGGGGTCGTGTGGGAGCATCTTCCATCTCAGCTCAGGTGCTGACTGTGGGGGGCCTGGGCCTCAGTTTTCTCACTTTGTGTGCTTGCAAGAATGCAGGTTCAGTCCTGGCCAGGTAGCTCAGTTGGTTAAAGCATTGCCCCAATACTCCAACGTTGTGGGTTCGAAGCCCAATCGGGGCACATACAAGAATCAACAAGTGAATGTGTTAATAAGTGGAACAACAGATGTTTCTTTCTCTCCCTTCTTTTTTCTAAAATCAATTTTTTTTAAGTTTAAAAAAACAGAGCACAGGCCCAGACCCTGACTGCAGATGTGTTGGCTCAGACATGAGGGGTAGGGGAGTGGCCTGGGGCCACTTTGCATTTTAGAACAGAGTCCCCGGCTCTTTCTGATACGCATGCAAGTTTGGGGAACACTAGCCTTCATGTCCCAGAGAGCCGTTCACGCTCTGGCACGTGTGGTCCAACCACACAGCCACACTGTACCGGCCCTCAGCCACGTCCCTTGGGCCACAGGGCACTTGGCTCTGGCTCCCCTGCCGCAGGCTGCCAGACGCCCTGAGATGGCAGGGCCCGGGTTCCACACCAACACATCCTCTGCCCCCGGCACCGTGTATACCCATCCCTGTTCCTGGGAGCTCTGGACCAGCAGAAGGAGCCCTTGGCACTGGAGCCAGAGAGGGCACCCAGTTCAGCCTGAGGAGTGATAAGGGTTTCTGAGTCCCTGTGGGGAATGGTGAACCAACTGGACTCTGGCCTCCCTGCCACAGACCCATGAGTTCAGGGCCCCAGTACGTGCTAAAATAGTTCTCTTCCACCCCAGGATTTTCTGGGAACTCAGGGCCCTGCTGCACCCTCCTCACCCTCAGAGAAGACTTATCACACTGGTCTCCCTTTCTCCCCCACAAGCCTTCCTTAGCCCCCACTGTCTGAGGGGCGGTCTGGCCCAGGCCTTGGCCCAAGTTCTCGGTTTTGCATCAGCAAATGAAAGTGAGCCTTTGCACAGTGTCTTTGCATGTGCAGTCCTCTGGACCCAGGGCCCTGAGGTCCCCACCGGTCAGCCCCTCATCCCTCTCGCCCTCCAGGTCGCAGCTTTCCTGCCTGCACCCACCCCACCAAGGTTCTCAGAGACCCTGAGGAGCTCTGAGCACATGGCTTTGTCAAAATTTCACATTCAGTGAGCAATTATTTGATTCCTTTCTTACTCACTACTAAACTCTAAGCTCATGTGAGGGCAGAGGTGGTTGGGCATGGTTCTTATACATCTTGGGGTCCCCAGTACCCAGCCTGGCACACAGTAGGGCTTTATAAACATTTGCTGAATGAACAAATGGAAGAAAAAAAGGCGCTGGCTGGTGTGGCTCAGTGAACTGAGCACTGGTTTGCGAACCACAGGGTCACCGATTCGATTCCCAGTCAGGGCACATGCCTGGGTTGCTGGCCAGGTCCCCAGTTGGGGGCATGTGAGAGGCACCCACACATTAGTGTTTTTCTCCCTCCTTTCCCCTTTTTCTAAAAATAAATAAATAAAATCTTAAGAAAAGAAAATAGGATTCATCTGTCTGCCCTCAAGTGACTTGTTGGACTTTATTTTCTCTCTACTTCTCTCCCTCTGTTTGTTGCTGTCTTTTTAGGAAGCTCTGTCCAGCAAAAGATGTGTGTGAGTGTGGTTCCATGTCCTTGTTACTGCCGTGGCCTCTGTCCCTCCTATTTTCTTCCCGCGTTTGAGCCTAGCTGTCTCTCTCAGTTGCCTCTGTCTTCGTCTCTCTGTGTAAACCAGATCCATCTTTCCTGGGATCCTTGCTGTCCCCTCTCTCTGCGCCTTCAGCTCCCAGCGCTCTTGGGTTTGTCGTTTCTCTCCATCTCTGGGGCTCTGTCTCTTTTGCTGGGGATCTCCGTGTCCACTGCTCTCTGTCTCTCTCTCCTCGACCCTCCGACTCTGTTGCCGCTGCTCTCTGCCTCCTCCTCCGGTTCTGTCTGCCGGAATCTTTCAAGAACAGCAAGAGGCATGTAATTGAGCTGGGGCCGTCTCCATGGTTGCAGCTGTGGAGTAACTGAAAGATCAATTTGGAATGACTGTCTCTGTAATAATTGTGCCTTAATAGTTTCTGTGAGGCAGAGTGGGGCTCTGTGTGAGGCGGCCAGGACCGCCCCGGGACCCTGGCAGGAAAAGGCCACCTAAGAGCTGCCAGGATCCCTGGGCCAGGCTTCAGAGAGGACACCTGGCCTTGGCCAGAAACAGGAGGTGGGTGGGAGCGGGAAGGGAGGCCAGTCTCAGCCCCCCACGCCCTCCCTAAGGTATTTCTGCTTCTCTGCTCTTACCCGCTGTGCCCTGCTCCTGTTTATAATTTATGCTTATGATCAGAATTATCAGGAATAATGATAACATGATTATAATTGCTGAGCTGCCTGGTTCAATTGCAGTGCTGTTGGTAAATATTATGATAGAGAGTAGCATGAGGTCACTGCCTCCCGGAGCTTGAGCGGTAGTGTGGGGGATGGGAGTGCTGCACTGGTCACATGCTCCTGCCCTTGCTCCCAGCCATACCCACCCAGCCCTCCGCAGAAAGCTCGCTGCTCCCTCACTTGCTCATCCATTTTAACAACCAACAATCCTCCCCATGTCTAACTTAAATCATTCCTGCTTTAGGCTCAGCAGTAGCCATTTAGAAGGCTGTCAGTTGTGGAAGTATGTCATCTGCCACCCCACCAACAGAGGGCACTCCAGAGCTGTGGTGTGACTTCCACTTGGAAGGTGAGGTGGCTCAGAGAGGATGGTCCTTCCACACCTGGGTTAGGTGTGACTGGTGACCCAGTCCTCTAGGAGCTCAGAGGTGGTCTGAGGGGTCTTGGCAGAGGGCTAAGGAACAGGATAATGCCACAATCCTAGGCACAGGTCCTGAGAGATGGGGGACATTTCTGGCACCCAAAGACCCCCTTTCTGCCTAGGAGAAGTGAGGCTGGAGGCCCAGGGTAGCAGCAAAGATTGCAACTTACCTTAAACATAAAAATAGCCCCTTTAAGAGAGCTCGCCCAGAAAACCCAGGAACAGAATGAGATATGCCCACTACTGCCACCCACAAACTGAACCCCCTGAGTGTCAGTGGGACTGGGCCTTCCCCCTGCCTGTGCCCGCCAGCAGCCTGGAATCACTGTCAGACTGTGCTGCTATGAAGTCCATGTTTAGGAAAGGCTGGTGGGCTGAATCCATGAGGCCACAAGCAAAGACAGTGATGCCTATGGGGAGGGCTGAGGTGGCACTCAGGATGGGACCGCTGTCCATGGCCGCCCTAGGGGTGGCGAGGGGAGGCTCAGTGCCCTTTGTTAATCTGCAGCCTCTAGGGCTCAGAGAGACTTGCCCCATTGCACAGGGCAGCAAGGGCAGGGCTGGGTTTGCCCGGTGCCCGCTAGAGGTGACTTGGAGCCTCCTGGCAGGACAGGCCAGCCCGCACCGCCAGGCCCCTGATGTGCTGCATTATTCATGAGCCCCACGTTCCCCCCGGGGTAAACATTCAGAAGGAGCGTTTCAAATCCACTTGCCTGCTCTGAAAATAAATGAGCAGAGAATGCCGGCACACACAGAGGTGGCGGGCCCAGACTCCTCCAAGCCCTGGGAACGCTCACAGATGGCCTATTTCTGTCCCTTCACCCGGGGCCCCTGAGTGGCAGGGCTGAGACCCATGAGCCTGGCCAGCAGGGCCAAGCCTAGAGCAGAATCCGAAGCCAGCTGCCCCTCTTTGCCCACTTTTCCTGTCCCAGCCTGGGGGCAGCCCAGCCCCCAACATCCCTGGTAACTGTGACTCTTGGGACCTCTTGGTTCCTGGGTGGATGGTACAACCTGGGGACCCTCCATGAACTAGGAAGCTGGTCAGGCCCAGAGAAGGCCTTGGCTCCTGGCCAGAATGAGGCAGATACACACTTAACTGGTACTTTTATGGCCTAAAAAATAAAGAAAAGGGCACCATGCTGCTGCCCCCATCACGTGGAGGATGCCCCAGAGCCCCCTGTCTCCCCGAGCTGCCTCTGCACTCCTCCACCATCCCCCCTCCAGAGGAACCCACCACACAGGGGGCCCTTGGCACCCACACGTGGCCTGCACTCCTGGGCGGACCTTTCACAGAGGGTGCATCAAAGGTGGAAATGCTTATTTGGTTAAACCCACATCAGCATTGATTTTTGAAAGGAAGTCGGTGCTCTGGACCAAGGTCACAGAAAATGGCCTTGGTTTCAACAGCAGGGCAATGGCCTCTCTGAAGTTCTCTAGGCAGTGTGGGTCAGTCAGGGATGCGCTGGCAGATGAGAGAGGAAAGGGAAGGTAGAATGTGTGGAAGAATACATTCAGTTAACTCGTCGGCACCAGCCCTGAAGGAGCCGGCAGAGCTTGTGTCCTTGTTCCCCAGGTGAGGGGGGGAGCAGTGTGCAGACACAGGGAGCTGGGGACTCACCTGCTGAATCTCCTTTCTGAATCCTTGCAACCACAGGTCCTCCCCACACCAGTGAGCTGAGCGTGGCTGGATTTCAGCCCCCATCTACCCCTAGGCACAAACCACCCGCTCACCAAGGCCCCACCTGCCAGGTCGTCGAAGGCTGAGGGCCAGGACCCTTTGAGATCTCAGAGTGGAAGTGTCCTTCAGGGGACACATGGGGACTGTTTACTCCACCCCAGAGCAGGGAGGCAGGAGTTGACTGTGCAACTGTAGGCAAGTCTCTTCCCCTCTCTGAGCCTAAGTTCATTCATTTGTACACTGAGAGGAGTTATCTAGCATTCTAATGAACCTCCCGTGGCTTCCTTCTAAGTGGTCTAAAAGGGGCCATCTAACCAGAACCAAAGGGAACCCAGAGATTAAGAAAAAGAGCACATTGGCCTAGTGGTTAAGAGTGTAAATCCCAGCTCTGCCCCTCGTTAGCTGTGTGTCTTCAGATAAGTAACCTCGCCTCTCTGTGCATCAGCGACTTCACTCATGAGATGGGGACGAGGAGCTTGCCCACCCGAAGGAGGTGCCATGGGAACTAAGTGAGTTCCTAGGTGCCGTCTGGCACGTAGAAGGCTCCAGGGCATAGCTACGAGGGTCCTACTCCCCAACCTCTGCCCCAGCCCCCTGCAGCCTGAGGGACCCTACTGGGGATGCAGGGCAGACACCCAAGAGGACAGACACACTGGACGTCTAGACCTGCCATGCTAGACCTCAGTGGCGCCAGGCTGCCACCACAGTCAGCCCATCACACTTAGCAACCCCAGCTTGGCATCTGCCCAGAGCAGAGCTGCTTTCTGCTTTTTTTCAGAGCTCTCCACCTCTAAGCCACCAACCCTCTGCCTGCTGGCCACTCCTTAGATGTGCACCTCAACCTTCCTGCATGTCTGGGTCTCCTGCCTAGGCTCCCTGTGAATGACACCCAACTCTGAGAAGCAGTTTGTCCAGGCTCACGCCACCTGAAGCCCTGCTGGACCTGGGGCTTCCTGTCACTGTTGACAGCCAAGACTGTCCCCAGACTCCTAGCCTTTTCCAATAAGATGTCCCCACGAGGCCCAGACTCTGATCTGTCTTATTCTCTGTTCTATGTCCTGCACCCAGAACACCTGAAGAAGTTCAGTAGATGTGTGTTCACTGAACGGGAGGGAGCTATCTAGGGGCTGGACCTAAAGCCCTAGGGCCGCCCATCTCTGAAGTGTGGTCTCCCATGCTTGCCTTGCGATGGGCCCCCTGGGGCCGGTGCTGAAGGCTTCCTGGAGCTGCTGCTCAGGTGGACACGTGCCTTGGCCAGCCAGGCACTCAGAGAGCCCCGAGGCTCCTGGATGGATGACCACTCCTGGGTGTCCTCAAAAGCCCCTTGTCTGCCTGCCAACATTCTGTTCAGCTCTCCAGACACATCTCTCCTGTCACTGCCCCCAGGAAGGCGTCCCCAACCTCAGGCTGGCCAGCTGCCTGTCTGGGCCCCACAGGCCCCCAGCGCTCTGCCCCCACCCAACCTGCTTTGCAGAGAACTGGATAGAGAAGGAGGAGAATACCACACAGGACACGCCTCTCTTCCTGCCAGGCCGCTGGATGGCCTGGACCCAAGGCCAGGCCGCTGTGTATCTGCAGAACCAGAACATGTGGCACGTGGTCAGCAAGCTGGGAAAATGTGCCCTTGAAGTTGTAACACACGAAACCGTTCCCTTCCTCCTGGGCCATCTCTCTCGACTTCTCATGGTGGTTTTTGTTTGTTTGTTTTGATTTGCTATTTGATGTCATTCTAAGTAAAGAAAAATGAAAAATTTTAATTATTCACATCCTGACATCTCATCCTGTACCATTTTTCTTTGTTTGTTCAATGCTAGGCTTGAATGTGACTGTGAGAGCGTCTGGCTTGCACGTAGAATCATCCAGTTTACACAATTCATATTGCGGCTTGTGCGTGTGTGCGTTTCAGCCCCACCCCACCTGTGGAGATACCACACAAAACTAACAGGGCCGTTTTTACCCAGCGCCCACTGCTTGCGGCTAATGACGGGTAAGGACTGAAAGGAAAAGCAAGTACGAGCTGCCCCATCTTTCCTTCTCCTTCCACGTTACCATTTCGGCTGACATCAGTTTGGAACAAGCTCGTAACGATGTGGCAGGGCTCCCTTGTCCATTGTGTTTCCTGGAAAGCTGTTGCCTTTCTGCATTCGGAGCAGGGGCAGCTTGGAAAGAAAGACACGCCTCTGAAGGCTCTCAGTGGCTCCCTGATATGACATGCTTACCTTGGACTTGCTTGGTCGTGCCCCACTCCTGCTTGTCCTGGGTCCACTGGAACTCCATGCCCGGGGGGCATCTCCAGTGCTGTGTGTGGATGTGGTGACGTGGAACAGAGACACCCATGTTCTGGGTGCCCCCTCTGTTCCCATTCCTCCTCCTCATCCTGTTGGACTTCACTTAGAGAGCACACGATCAGAGATGAGATTACCAAGAATTCCCAAGACAGCAGCAGCCGAGCATTTAACCAAGCACGGACCAAGGAGCCAGCCCCACCGAGGGGAGCACAGTTTGCTCATCCGCCTGTTTGCACACGCACCCACAGGACTACATTTTCCTGCCAGAGCCTTAGGAGCCCGACCCAGGCCTGCCTGGGGCCCCTACCTGCGGCCGGTCAAAGCCACTGTCCCCAGTATGGTCTCCCTTATTCATGGGCCCTAGCTGCGGCTTCCAGAGCCCATTGGCTCTCCCCTGCACCCAGACCCCCTCCCACCCAGAAGCCAGAAGCCCACCTCTCCACCGCGCTGCTCACCATCTGTGCGACCTTGGGTGGGTGCCTCCCCTCTCTGAGACTTGGGCGATGCCGAGGGCGCCTTGACTTGCTCTGTGAGCTTGTCATCAGCCAGGCACCAGGCACGGGAGCCCTTGTCCTTTCTTGCCCACCTCTTTACTACACTTGGGGACATTGTAGGGGAATGTCAGTGCTCCCGGTCACTCATATAGATTTCCCGGTCGCTGGGCCTGGGGCAGCCTGGCCCCCTCCCAGTTTGGGGGCAGGGACGTTTATCCCACAATGCTTTGGTTTCCTTCCCGTTGCAGTTTCCACTGGCACGGCTGTATTTTCAGCACTGGCACTGTGTTTGTATTTAGGTCAGGCCTATTTTTTTGAAGATTTTATTTATTTATTTTTAGAGAGAGGGGAAAGGAGGGAGAAGGAAAAAGAGGGAGAGAAACATCGATGTGCAAGCAAAACATCGGTCATGCCTCTCACAGGCCCCCCAAACAGGACCTGGCTGGCAACCCAGGCATGAACCCTAACTGGGGATTGAACCGGGAACCTTCCATTTTGTGGGCCGACGCCCAACCCACTGAGCCATACCAGTCAGGGCTAGGTCAGGCCTATTTCAATTCTGCTGGGCTGGAGCTGGGCCGAGTGGCCTACGGGGCTGACACCGAGAAGTACTACGTTGGCTCAACCCAGCTGAGCTGCTGAGAGTGAGGAAGTGGCAGAGGCAGGAAGGGGTGGGTGGGTTCAGACCCCAAACTCTGGCCCAGCTGAGCCCCTCCTCCCTGTCTCTTCCTGGTGGAGACCCCTGACACACTTCTCTGGAGGGGAGGGGGTGTGGTTTATGTTCCACCAACGTGCAGTATGATTTTGGCAGGTGACACCCTCTCCTGCCTGAGTTTCCTCAGCTGTGTCATGAAGGACAGCTTTGACAATGCTAGCCAGTGTGTCCAGGTCCCGTGTCCTTGTGACTGGGAGCACAGGCTGGGGCCCTAGTGCTGCCACTGCTAGTTGTGTGACTCTGTCAAGTTACAAAACCTTTCTGTGCCCAGAGGTCCCCAGCTGCAAAATGGGGATAAAAATAGGACCAATCTCAAGAGATGACTGGGAGATGACAGAAGGCACGTGAAAGTTGTCACATGGCCCCTACCTGGTGACTCGGGAACTGCTCTGCAAGTGGTGACTTGCGGTAGTGATGTTGTATTTTCTACTGGTCGCCCCCCCACGCAAGGCGCCCCTCACCTGCCTGTCCCTCCTCAGCCCAGACTGAGTCTTAGACGCGGGGTCCTCCTTGACATTCTGACCGCCAGGAGCTGCACCAAGCCTGGGTAAACCTACCGGCGTCTATCTCCAGATCTGGTCATTAATACCCTGGACAGTTTTTATTGGAATGAAGCAGGACCTGCGCATGACTTGCTTTTTAACTAATAACCAGTCTCCATCCTCACCTCCCTCCCCTCCCCATGGTGTCCGTGAGGACAGAGTTGCGCAGGCCTGTTTAACTATCTCTAGAGAGAGGGGTGCCTGGCAGGGCACAGGGAGGTGGCCCTTGGTCATTCCCCCACATACACCTCAGGCCTTCCCTTTGCAGATCAGAAGAGCCAGCTCCAGGTGAGGCCAGGACCAGGGAATGTCCAGGCAGGGCCCCAAACCAGGGAACTAGTAGCTCAGACCCACAGACACACTGGTACCAAGAGCAGGTGCTACAGGAGAAGTCTCCGGAAGAGCAGAGCCAGAAACAACCAGCTCAGCCTGGAGGTGCCGGGGAGGTGCCTCTGAGCTGCTGCTTGAAGGGGGACTGTGGCTGTCCTGCCGGAAAAGGGAGCCGCTGCTGATCTGGGCAGCAGGAATGGCCTATGCGAAGGCTCAGAGTCGGCGAGGCCAGGCTGAACGGAGCAGGTAGTCCCCCGCTAGAGCAATGGGCAGCCTTGCAGGTTAGACACGGAAGAGCAATGTGGTCAGATCTGATTTTTAGAGTCACTGCCTGGGTGTCCAGTGTGTGAAAGGGACTAGTGGGAGCAGGACTGCAGCAGGGGTCCCCGGCTGTTGGAGGCAGGCCCTGATTCGATCTGAGGCCTGGTCACCCCACCAAGGGCCCAGACACATGGACCTTCTTGGGGCAAAGGGCCTGGCAGCCTCCTCCACTCCCAAAGTTACCTCCTTCCTCCTGCTATTTTTAATGTAGCACCTCGTTCAGATTCAAATGAGCATCTCCAATCTGGGCTCCTTTGCATAATTTCCCTCAATTAACATTTCCAAGATGCCAAAGAAAGCAGCACCCCCCCAACTGAGTCCCCCCCACTCTGGAGGGACCGGACTTCTCAGGAGAGGCACGCACTTCCAGCATCCTGAACACTGGGTCCCACCCAGACAGGGGGGAGCTTGCCTGAATGCTCTTGGGTGGGCCCTCGGCCTCCTCGGGCCTCAGTGTCCCCATTTTTGAAATGAGGGGACTGGCTATATGATGTCTGAGAAACTCTGCTTGCTCCAGGCTCAGAAACCACACACAGTCTTCTTTCCTCCCAGCAAACCTGTGAACATGATGAACCCGTTTAACAGATGAGAAGACTGAGACCCAGAGCACTTGAGGCTTTGGTGGCAGAATTAGGCCCTGTCCTACCATCTCACCTAGTACGGTGTCCTGAGCTCTATAGGCTCCCAGATTATTTGGGGAGACCAGGCCCCCACGGGAAAATGATGAAAGGGAAAGTGAGGCAAACCAGGTCCACAGCCCCTAAGAGCTGGGACGGCCAGAAAAGTTTCCTTTTTGTTTCACAGGTCTCAGCCCTGAGAAGTCTTCCCAGATCTCTTGATTCCTTCAGCTACTTTGTTCCTCGCTGTGCCTGTGGCCCACCGTTACCTGATCCCCTCAGGTTAGTCCTCTTCTCCCAGGATGCTCTGGTCTCCTCACTGGACTGAGGCTTCACCAAGGGCAGGGGTGGAACCCTCTTTGCTCCCTGCCTTTCTGCCTTCTAGTCCCAAGTGTGGCTTAGCAAACAGGGCTGGCCGTCCCCGTGGGCCTGCACTTCCCACGGATGGCAGGACACTCCATGTAGGCTAGACATGTGAATGAGTGGCCTGGTCCCAGGTCACCCTTCCCTCTGCTCGACCGGATGCGCCCCGAGGGCAGGGTCTGTGTTGTCTCCCTTTGGCCCACAAGTCCTACCCCACTGGGCTGAGTTTACCTTTGGTACTCAGTAAAGCATCTGGGGACTTAGGTCACTTTGCCTCTCAGGTCCAGGCCTCCTTATCTGGAAAATGAGAATTCACAAGCAGTTTACGGGGCATCTGCCATGTGCAGGGCGCAGTGACAAACCCTGGGACCCACAGAGGGAGCAGAACTGACCATCCCTGTTCTCTTGGAACCTAAGTTTAGGTGGGAGGCTGACACATCTCAGAAAAGTACCTGGTAATTAGATCGAGGCTCCAAGGAGGGTGAGTCCCAGGCCGTGCAGCTCTGAGAGGGGCGATGGGAGGGCCACCAGCATCTGCGTGTGATGGGAGAGATGGGAGGAGGGTGAGGCTGGACCGGGAAGAGGGGAAAGCCTGAGCACCCAGGGGACAGAGCAGTGAGTCGTCCAGCTTGAAAAGGCAGGGAAGAGAAGCGGCAGACCCACTGGGAAGGACCCTGAAGAGGGGGAAGGGCTCAGTTGTCATGTTGGAGGGGACACGACACAGTTTGTGACACTTTTACCCATGTGGCTGAGGCTGTTGGTGTCCTTCCCACATGCCCGTGGACAACCTGAAGTCACCTGCCAACAGCTTCCTGCGACTCTGCCTGAGGGTGATGTCTGGCCCCAGGGAAGGGCCTACTTGCCCTGGGGCACCTTCAATGTGGAGGGGCAGAACCTGGTGACCTAACCCTCCAGCTGTTCCACAATCCTGAGGAATGCTGTCCTCAGCTTCCAGAGGGTCCTGAACAGGACAGAGCCCCAGAGGCCACCTGCTCTCTAACGCATTCTTCACTGACTTCTTTCCCTGTCCTGCCCCTCACAGCATCCTAGCGATACCTCCCAACCACTCCCACCCAAGTCTTTGGGGAATCCGAGTGCAGACAGCCAGAATTCCCATTTCTCCAAGTTGACTCAGTCAGGAAGGGGAAGAGGCCTTGCAGGCAGGGTAGGGGAAGCAGCCGGAGAGGGCAGAGCTGTGGGGGCCTCAGGAAGGGGTGTCTATAGCCCTGAAGGTCAAGACACCTGGGTGTCAGGGTCTGTGGGAAACAGTGGCATCTTCGCCCTTTCATTTATTCAGGGGTCTAGACGGCACCTTGTTGCAGACAGGATTTAAAGCCACTTAAAAATATATTTTTAAAAAGACTTCTTAAATTTATCTTTAGAGAGGAAGAAAACCATCTCTTGGTTGCCTCTTGTACACGCACCTCATCTGGAAACCAAACCCGCAACCCAGACGTCTTCCCTGACCAGGAATCGAACCGGTGACCTTTGGCTTTGTGGGATGCCCAACCAACTGAGCCACATTGGTCAGGGCTAAAGCCACTTTCAACACTCATGTTATTTGGGATCATCCCGTGCCTTATGAAGTGACATTGACCCATTGCAGAGGCTTGGTCCTTCCAGTCACCACTTCAGCCTTGAGCTGTGTGCATGTTGGCTCAGTGTGGACCCCACTCAGAGCACAGCCATCCTCCCTGGTTTCTGTCAGGTGCGTGGGGGTGAGTTTTACGTGCTGGGGTTTTATCTTTTCTTATTGATTTGTAGGAATTCTTTGTATTTGCCAAACCCCAATTCTTTGTTAGTAATATGTGCTGCAAATCTTTTCCCAAACTCAGATTTACCTTTCAATTTTGTTTTTAATATTTATTTATTAAGAGAACTCAGATATCTTATTTATGACAAGTTTTAGATTTTTAGTCACATTTATCAATCTTTTCCTTTAAGATTTGTGCTTTTTGTATCTTTTTTCCAGAAAATCTTTCTATGGCAAATTCTACTGGTGATGTCCAATATCCATTCTACTCATCTTCCTTACTAACAAAATCCAGGGTGTTAGCTGGGCATATGCCGGGGGGCCGTAAGAATACATTTCCTTTCCAGCTGGGCATGGTCATCAGACAGACCTCTGACCAATTAAATGTAAATAAAAGTGTTTTGTGGGACTTCTGGAACATTTCCCTCCCTCACCTTCTTGGTTCTGCCATCTAGAAGGTAAATGTGATGGCTGGAGCTCCAGCAGTCATCTCAGACTTTGAGGCAACTTTAGTGTGGAAGCAGCATGCTGAGCAATGGCAGGGCAGAAAGTTAGAAGCCTATCTCTTGATATCATTGTAAATCAGTCATGACAGTTTTTCTGTGTTTTTGTTGTTGTCGTCTACCTATAGAAAGATCATACCTGAGATAGATCTGATCATAAATAAGAGAGAGCTTCCTTAAGCCACTATTGCTTTGGGTTTTCCTATCTAAACACTTTCCTGTTTTCCATTTTCTTTTAAAAGTTTCACAACTTCACTTATCACACATAGTTCTTTAATTTATCTGGAATTGATTTCTGCTTATGTGGAAGGTGGGAGTCTAATTTTATTCTTTTTCCATATGTATTGTACAACTAATCCTAGCATCATTTACTGATTGGTCCAAAACAAAATAGAAGGTATTTGGGAATAAATTTAGTAAAACTTGCTCAAAACCTTTATAGCTAACATTTTAAAGTCAACTTCACAATGTAAGGTTTTTAAATGCTTAAATAAATGAAAAGGCACACTGTGCTCAAGGATGGGAAGACAATTCTCCCCCAAATCAATCTCTAAATCAAATCCTGCGGTGGGCTTTTCAAGTTATATAGGCAAAGATAAAATTAAAAAAAAAACAAGTTAAGGAATTAGGAAGAATAAAGTCAGAAAATCAGGTGAAGCCAGAGGTGAGGGCAGGTGTAATTGTCAGAGGTGAGCCACACATTTTCCGTTTTCCATTTAAACTTTTGGCAACTGACACACAGCGGGAACACGATGACTCCCTGTCTAACAGATGAGAGTGCATCCTGACCAGGAGAAAGGAGCTGTTCCCAGGATGGGGGGTGACAGCTAAGGGCACAGGGTCTCTTTCGGCGGTGATGAAAATGTCCTGAAACTGGCTGTGAGGTTTTGCACAACTCTGTGGCTCTATGAAAAACCTTTGAATTATATAGTATGTGAATTTTATTTCAAGAAAGCTGTCTAAAAATAAAAGGGGAACAAAGAAGAACACACAGGAAGGCATCAGAGGTGTGTGGGCGTGAGCATACGGCTTCCCGGCAAGCCCTGTGTGATAAACTGGCTGTAAGCCAAGCCGGGGGAATTCAGGAGGCCGTTACCTAAAAGTCCGTAAAATCTGTGTGTTTCCCGGTCGTGACCTGAGAATGCCAGGTCACGATGCCAGGGATGAGCTCTCTGATGGCGACAATTGGCAGGCAGGCCAGGCCTGGTCTAGGCCTTGGGAAAGCCATATCCTCTGCCTGCAGGAGAATACTTCCTTTTTTTTTTTAAGAACTATTTTTGAGGTATTCCACACAGAAAGGAACACAAATCATACGTGTGTGGCAGGCTGGATTTCGTCAATTGAATGGTTCCATGTAACCGGCACCCAGGCCAGGAAACAGATGGTGCCAGGTCCCAGAAGTCCCCTCACAGCCCCTGGCAGTCACCACCCTGGAGGAAAAGTACCTGCCCTTCCAACAGCGTAGGTTACCACTGCCTGTTCTATTCCCTAGAGTCACGGACTCCTACGGCAAGTGCCGTTTTTTCCACTGTCTGCTCATTTTCTGTTCTCTGTAGCTGGGGGCGGGGGAGGGTGGGGACGAGCTGAACAAGCTTGACAGGTGGACATTCTAGGGGATGCTGGTGACCTGGTCCTGGCAGGAAAGTGCTGGGACAGGCTATCTACCAGGCTGGCCTGGGTCAGGAGCCCACATATGAACCATCATAGGCGACCCCAAAGATGACCCCTGTTCAGGATAAACTCTGCAAGAGCCAACGGCTCTTTGACCCTAAGCTCATTGGAAGGATCCTTGCACAGTGTCACAGCATGGTGCTACGTGAATGGCACCCCCGGAATTGTGCGATATGGTGGCCCAGTTGTCACAAAGCTTTCTGGAGAACAGGACTGGGCCCTCCAGGAAGTCAGTGTATTGGGCAGCCTGGAGAAAACGGGGGCCAGTGGCTGGTGTGGACGCTCCTGTCCTCCCTCACGCCAGCTCTCAGGACTACAGCATCAGGTCAGACCAGGGTCCCTCCAGAGGGCAGGGACATGGGTGCCACCTCATGCCCAGTGTCCCCTCTAGGTTCCTAGCATAGCCTGCCCTGACTCTAGTGGCCGTGGGTGTCAAACACCACAGGTTCTAAAACATGTAGGTGCTTGGAGAAGGTCAGGGTGGGGTATAATTCTAGGCAGTCATGTGCTTCAGTAAATCGCAGGTGCTCACCCTCCTTGGGTCTCATTTGCTCATCTGGAAACAGGGCTGATGGTGATCATCGAATGCCGGTTGCACGTGTGAGGATCGAATGCCTGGAAGATTAAGAAGTAATGACTGAGAAAAATAAGGATTGAAACTGAGAAAATCCAAAGCCAGCAAAGGCTTAAAATCAAGAATTTTTGCCCTGGCTGGTGTAGCTCAGTGGATTGAACGCGGGCCTGTGAACCAGAGGATCGCGGTTTGATTCCCAGTCAGGGCACATGCCTGGGTTGCAGGCCGGTTCCTTGCAGGCCAACTACCAGCAGGGGATGCACGAAAGGCAACCATACATTGATGTTTCTCTCCCTCTCCTCCTTCCCCTCTAAATATAAATAAATAAATAAAATCTTTTTAAAAAATCAAGAATTTTCTTCTTAAATAATGAAAAAAATGAAAGAAATAAAAGACTAGGCCCAATGACACGGCAACTTTAAAACATAAATATAAGAAGAACTGAAATATGATGCAAACTTAAAATTAAGCAAATACAAAATTAAAATGAAAAACCAGGAAGTCAGGCTTAAAAGTTACCTTTGACAAGAGATAAAAGTTAAGAGGCTTAAAAAACATTGATAAAATAAAGTGACAAAATGAATGTAATTTAAGTTAGAAGATCAAAGCCTACAGTCTGAGATTAAAAGATTAAACATGTGAAAGTTAGAGACGGTAAGAGTTTGAGAAGATGCAGACGACCACCCAGGAGATGAAGAGAGTTTGAGAGGACAGTGCGGTGCATGCAAGGCTGACATTAAGGAAGAAGAGAGCTGTATTTATCTTCTAAACAAGAAGTGCACTTTAAAGACAATTAAGAGAAACCCTATTCTAAAGGAAGCAATAGCAAAAAGCTTGAAGATGCAGATTGTCAAATAAACTTAGATTACGAAAAACCCCCACCCAATGAGGATGATTAAGTGACTTGCAAAAAAAGTCTACAGGGAAGGAACTTTTTTTTAGAACAGAGAGCAAATCTGGGACTGTTTGGAACTCCGAAAAGATGGCAAAGAGGAAGGCAAGGTTAAAGATTTAGGTCTATGTGTGCACGTAGGGGAAGAGATCCAGCTGACAACTGTTTGTTGAGCACCTACTGTGTGCCAGGCACTGAGCTAAAAGCCAGGAGTCTGAGTCAGCCAAACATGGCACCTGCCCCTGGGAAGAGAATATCTCTTCAGACTGTAATGCATGCCATGAGGGGTGGAAGAGTGCAGAGGAGGAAAATGGTGTGTGTGTGTGTGTGTGTGTTCACTTGGAAAGGCTTCATTGAGGGTGTTGGATTTGAGATGGCATCTGAGGGCTGAGCCAGGAAGAGGGGATGGGGAGACCCCAGGGAGGCCCAGGCAGGAGAGGGAGTGAAGGACACAATGAAGCCCGGGACGTGCACCCAGTGAGGGGCAAGATAAGGATGTCCCTGGTAAATTTCAGGTACCAGGCTCCTGGGAAATCAGATCCCAAGATGTCCGTGTGGGTGGGGGGGCCGGGGGGGTGGCCTCTGCAGAGGGCAGAGGGCAGAGGGCAGGGAGGCTGTAATGGGCGTCTAGATGGATGTTGGGACAGCTGATGTGATGGCAGGTCCTCCCCTCTGTCAGTTTGCTTGAGGGAAAGAGCAGAAAGTTTTGCCCCAGGTTCCAGAGAAGACTCTACAAGTCTTTTTCATAATTTGTTGTATCCCATGTTGCCTCTTGCGTTTACACTAGAACACAAACTTCAGTCTCATGGCATTTGCAGCCACCCTTGGGGAGTAGGAGAGGAGCCAGGAGGAGTGTGGAGAGTTGGGGTTGGCAAGGGAGAGGTGAAGATAGGGTTTAGGGCAGAGATCCAGGCCCAGGAGGCAGTTCCATGGAGGGGAGGGGAGCCTGGAGTCAGGGGCGGCTCATCAAGACCTGAGGTCCTGCAGGGTGGGGAGACCACCTCTATGCGGGCTGGGGAGACGGGGCAAGTCCTGATCAGTGGGATCCTAGTGATAGAAGGCACAGCCACCCTGTAACTTGACCTGTCCCAGATGATAGCCGTATAGAGGCTGGAACCAAGTCTGGGAGGCCACAAGGGCAGAGAACTCTAGGGCTACAAGCTGAGATGTCTGGGTCCCCACCGGGTTCTGGCCTGTGAACTTGGCCTGGCGCCTTCTGCACTGTGGGCCTGTATCTTCCCTCTGTCTTCAGGGATGGTGGTTTGTTACTCGGCGGTGAGAGGGCCGAGAGTGACACCTGGTGGTGAGGGCGAAGCACCACCAGCGCAGCTTGGCTGAATCACCGGGGAGTCTGGTGCCAGCTCCACCCTCCAACTTCACGCCCCGTCTCTCAGGAGGAGAAGGCCAAGGCCCCCAACTGACCTAGATGGTCTGATGTCTCCCAGGGCAGGCAGAACAAAGCAGGAAAATGGGTTAAGAGTAATTCCAGTGTCTGAGGCAACCCACCCTCCAGGAGATAGACCCTGCGCTGGCGGAATGTGGCATTTGATGGCCACGACAATGCCATGCCGTGTATTTTATTGCCCTGGCCCTACAGGAGGTGGGAAGCAGGGGGCTCAGGGAAGTTTAAGGGTCTGCTGAAGGTCATAAATCAGGCAAGTGGCAGAGGTGGAATTCAAATCCAGGTTGTCTTATTCTTAAGCCTGATCGGGTGCCTTTCCCATTCCAGGGGGTCGGTCTCCCAGCGCAGAGGCGTCAGGAGCGGGCCCTGCCCCTCACCGCTGTCTGCAGTGAATCATTCCCACCCACAACTGAACACTGCTGCTCCAAGTTCCACTTACCTTCCCGGGGAGGGGCCTGCCTGACCCCATCCCACGAGTAGTGACCTACCACCCACTCATGATTCCCAAACTTTCCCTCCACGAATCCCCTCTCTCACCTGGGGATCGTGCTCCCCATTTTACAGATAAGGAAATTGAGGCCTTGCCTAAGACCACAGATGGGTGAGTCAGAGGTGGAGCTTGGGTCCGGTCTACTGCATGGCACTGCCTCTGGAGATGAATGAAGGCCCTGTCCGGCAGTTTGCCCCACCGGGAGTATGAAAGGGGGGCCCAGGTGTGGCAGGTGAGGAGGAATCAGAAGAGGACCGCTTTGGAGCATCAGTTCCCGACCGGCACTACTGACCTCCTGGGCCAGATGGTTGGTTCATTGTTCTGGGGTCTCGCCTGCGTATTGCAGTCTACTTAGCGGCATCCCTCTCTACTTTCTACCCCCTAGATGCCAGTAGCATCCGCCCGGTTGTAACCACCGGAAATGCCTCCAGACATTGTCCAGCAGGGAGAAACTCCAGTAGGGTTGAGACCCACCAGCTTGGAGAGCGCTGTGTCCCACCTCGGGCGGGGCGGGTTGCTACCCTAGTGACTGAAGCCTCATAGGAGGCCGAGCGGAGGGGTCCATCTGAGCTCCGGTGCAGGGGCGGGGTCAGGGACACCCCCACCTGAATAGGTTTCAGGTCAGGGTGGGAGTCAAAAATAAAGTTGCTTTTATGATTACATCCTGTGAATCCTGCTCGAATCTTTGTCTTCGGCATCCTGTAAATTTAATGAAAGGCGCCTCTGTGAATTTCTTTTTATTTGTAATGCTCGTGATTCTTTGTATTTCCCATTAATAGCTTTCATCAATTCTGAAAATTTCTCAGCTGTTTCCTCTTTAAATAATTATTCAATTCTCTCCATTTTCTTTAGGAACCCAGTTAGACCTACATAAGCCTTTCTTTTATTTTGTCTCTTATTTTTATTTTTTAAAAGCTTTTTTAAAAAGATTTTTTATTTATTCATTTTCAGAGAAAGGGAAAAGGAGGGAGAAAGAGAGGGAGAGAAACACTGATGTGAGAGAGACACATCAAGATATGTCAGTGGGTTGATTCTTATACACCACCAACCAGGGCCCTGGCCCACAACCCAGGTGTGCATGTGCCCTTGACTGGGAATCAAACCGGTGACCCCTTGGTTTGCAGGCCAGTGCTCAATCCACTGAACCACACCAACCAGCAAGGTTGTCTCTTATTAAAAAAAATTTTTTACATTGACTTTAGAGAGAGAGGAGGAGGGAGGGTGAAAGAGAGAGAGAGAGTGACATCAGTTTGTTGTTCCACTTATTTATGCATTCATTGTGGTGCCCTGACTGGGGATCAAACCACAAACCTTGGCGTAGCAGGATGACGCTCTAACTGACTGAGCTGCCCGGCCAGGGCCCCTTGGTCACTGATCTCTCCAGCAAATACTCACTGAGCCCTGTGCGGGGCTGCTCCGGCATCTGGCCTAGCTACCCTCCCTTGGGGGTCTTCACCAGCCTTTTTCAATTTTTCACCTCTGGGTAATCTTTTCAAATCTGTCTTCTAGTTTTCCAATTTCCCGTCAGTTTTGTTTAATCTTCTATTTAAAATGTCTACTGAATTTTAATTTCAGTAATGAGATTTTCCATTTTAGAATTTCTGATTAGATCTTTTCAAACTAGTCTGTTTTTTTTCTTGATAGTACTGTGTTCCTTGCTCCTGTTTTAAATGCAATCTTTAAAACTTAAAGATAAGCATTTCATATTTCATATTGAACAATTCCAGTTCGTTTTTGCCTGGCTTTTATTGGCTTTTGCTTCGTGTATTGAAAGTCAGACTGTGAGCTTAGGCTCCGTGGGAATATAGGAGACCTGAGGTGACAGCACGGCCCTCACAGTGGGCTGCCTGCTCCTGCCGGGTGCTCTGCAGCAGGACAACTTTAAAGTTTTGAAAAATATGCTCACTGAGCCCTGGCTGGGGTGGCTCAGTGGATTGAGCACTGGCCTGAGAACCAAAAGGTCACAGGTTTGATTCCCAGTCAGGGCACATGCCTGGGTTGCGAGCCAGGTCCCCTGTTGGGGGCGTGCAAGAAGCAACTGGTAGATGTATTTCCCTCCCTCTCAGTCTTTCTAAAAATAAATAAATAAATAAAATCTTTATAAAAATATGTTTATTGATGAGAGGAAGAGAGAGAGAGAGGAAGAGAAACATCGATCATTCGCCTCGCATATAAATGCCCTAACCCAGGAGGGAAACTTCAACCCAGGCATGTGCCCCACAGGGGGTCAAACCCCCAACCTTTTGGTGTAGGGGATGCCTCTCCAGCTGACTGAGCCGTACTGGCCGGAGCTGTGCCAGGTCCTCTTTAACGTTGTTTGCTGGCTTAGTGTTTCCTGAATTGCCGCAGTGGCACAAACTCCGGCTGCAATCTCTCACGAGGCTTGGGTTGTTAGAAAGTCGGAATCTTTTTTCACACCTAGAGTCTGAGCCAAGACACTCAAATTTCCTCGTCACCTCCCTCTGCCAGGGCAAAGATTTTCTAGCCTGCACTTCTAGGGAGGTTGTAGTTCTGCAGTTTTTGACTTTTGGCAGGCATCTTGGTTCCGATTTTCCACTTGGCAAAGCCTTGTCTTCTGAGCCCCTTGTGGCCATAAAATCCCCAGCCTTTGGGTTTCCGACACGGGCCACTGCCCCGGGCAGCTGCAGCTCACCATCAGCTTCCCACTCTGGCTCCCAGATTGTGGTTTTCAGCCCTTGGGAATTTCCTGTACTTTTCTGCAATTCAGCATGTGCTTAAAATCCATGTGTATTATATTTTATCTGACAGATTATATCAGGAGAAATTATATCATTAGATACATTTTAAAAAATATTTTATTTATTTATCTTTAGAGGGGAAGGGAAGGAGAGAGGAAGAGAAACATCAATGTATGGTTGCTTCTCGTGCATCCCCTGCTGGGAACTGGCCCCTGCCGGGAACTGGCCTGCAACCCAGGCATGTGCCCTGACTGGGAATCAAACCGAGATCATCTGGTTCACAGGCCCGCGCTCAATCCACTGAGCTACACCAGCCAGGCCTCAATAGATATATTTTTAAATAGTTTATTTATTTATTTTTAGAGAGAGGAGAGGGAGAGAAACAAACATCAATGCGTGGTTGCCTCTCACTCGCCCCCTGTCGGGGACCTGGACCTCAACCCAGGCATGTGCCTGACTACTAATCGAACCATTGACCCTTGGTTCGAAGGCCAGCACTCAATCCACTGAGCTACACTGGCCAGGACCTATATTTTTGAAAAGCGAAGATTAGTCTGCCATCGTTCCAGAAGCCAAAATCTCACCATGTTTTCAGACACACATTTGCAATTCTTCTGGATTCTGTGGTAGGTTGTTTTCAGAGGCTTGTTCCTCTGCTCTGAGGCTCCCAAATGACATTCCCTTTCTTTCTTCTGCAAAGCTTTTGTAGGTCCTACGCTGCTGAGTTTCTCCCCCCTCTTTCCTGACTCTGATCTGGGAGCAGCTCAGCCAGTGCAGGCAGACAAGAGTGAGGGCTCTGTTTGCCCACTCCTGTGGTCCAGGCTTCGATTCCCAGGTGCAGTGTGGGTGGGAGCCCAGTCCTGGGTGTGACTGCCCATCAGTGTGTGTCTCTGCTTAGCCTCCTGTCCCAGCACCTCCTGCGCAGCTGCCACGGTGTTCCCTCACTCCCCAGCACACGAGCAGGTGCCTGAGGTCTGGATCAGGGGACTCAGAGGCTTGATGGACGTTGCCAGGGCCCCCAGATCCTAGCATCAGGTTGTCCGTCCATCTCATGGTATCGACTTCGTCTCATTACAAAGCTTCATCTTCCCCTCTGTCTTCATATAGTATACAATGTTGCTAACCTGGTTGTGCATCAGGAGGAGAACAAATAAAGACAAATACCGTGTGCTCTCACTGATACGTGGAATCTAAAAAAACGAAAACAAAAACAAAAACCACTAGACCATAAATACAGAGAACAGATTGGTGGTTGCCAGAGGTGGGGCATGAAAGTGGGCGAAATGGGCGAAGGGGACCAGGAAGCACAAACGTCCAGTTACAAAATAGGTAAGTCATGGGGTGTAGTGTACGGCATGGTGAGTGTAGTTAGCAACACTGTGCTGTGCATCGGAAAGTCGCTGAAAGTGGATCTCGAAAGTTCCCATCACAAGAAAAGAACTGTGACTATGTGAGGTGGTGGATGTTGACCAGACTTACTGTGGAGACTGCTTCACATTATCTGCACGTGTGGAATCATTGTGTTGTACACGTGAGACTAATATACTGGTACATGTCCATTAATCTCAACTAAAAGTAATACACAATAGCCAAGACCGCAGAATGGGTGAGCAAATTGTGGCAGACTCACACAGTGGAGCGCCACTCAGCAGTGCGGAAAGAATGGATGGCCGCCATACACAAGAAAGAGACGAGTCTTGCAGGTGCCATGAGAGCTGAAAAGCACCCAGACGCCGAGTAGAGCATAAGCAAAACTCAGGTATGACAACCGCGGTGGGAACAGGGTTTCTTAGTGTGAATAGGGGGTGAGCAGGGGCTGTGAGGGGGCACCGAGGAGCCTGCTTGCATTGGAACGTTCTCTCTGTCGACCCTAGTGGCGCCCGCACAGGGGTACACTCCTACAGAAATCCGCCCATAGAGGCTGCTCAGTGTTTGCGCTGTATTCATGCAAATTAATCCTCAATATAAACCAAAAACTTATTATTAACTATGCCAAACACCTCCAAATTGTAAGAAATCCTTCCTTTAGAGAACATTTTAAAAATGATGACCCCAACTCAGCGACACTCACGGAAGTCTCAGGTGTGGGCGGTTCTGTCCCCCTGTATCCCGTCTCTATGGTCACTGTGTGGGGAAGTTACTATTGTAACTCGGACCTGGGAGTCTTCGTTTCTTCCTTCTATTTGAAATTTTAAGGCCAGTCTATTAAGTTTAGTGATTAATGTTATCAGAAAAATATTCTCCTAAGAATTATTTTTTTCTTCTAAAAAAAAGGAACAGAAAATAAAAATCCTTTCAGCACAGCCTCAGATGCTGGGCCATCAGCCTCACCTGCAGGGGGCGCCCGGGGGCTTCTCTCCAGACAAGAGGATGGTAGCCAGGCCAGCCCCGCCTCCCTCCTGCTCCAAGTCTCCTGTTTCCAGGCACAAAGCCTAATTGCCCACATGTGTTTGCGGCACCTCTGACTGTATACCAGACAGGTGAAGATCAGAATCTGTTCCAAATCACTGTTTCCCCTTTAATATTTTCCTTCTTCCACTCACTTCTTTTTAATTTCCAAGAGTCCTGCAACAAACCTGGCCTTCCAACTTAAGAAACTGTCAATCGTCACAGAGCGCCATGAACTAATCTTCGGCTCCTGTTTCCTTCCTGTACTGTACCTGTCTTTCCTTTCTTTAGGTTTTTATCTAACCCACTATTGCATTGAATTTTTCTTGCGCAGCCGGCCCTGAAGTAAAGATCATCACCATGCCGGGGCTTTCTTTGTCCATGGCGATCGTTTTAAAGTGTCTGAGACATCCTTGTCCTCTGGAGCCTCTTCCAGAGAAGACTGCGTGAAAGGGGGGTTCGTCTGGATTTTCCACTGCCTGTCGACTTGGGCATGGCCTGGGCAGTTCCATCATTCCCCCAGCTGCAGGTGTGAGAGTGAAGGTGAAGCTGGGGGTTTTCTTGGTAATTCCAGACAATGACAGCCCAGGCCTCTTTACTCACCCCCCTCACATCCTTACAGCAGCAGAGAGAACGGGAGCAGGCCTGGAGCTGGGTGGAAGCAAGGCAGGTAGACCTGGGGGCCTCCAGCTCACAGCGAGGCCCCTCGCCAGACCCTCCAGCTCACAGCGAGGCCCCTACGCCAACCGCTGCTCGTAGCTGGCCCGGCACCACGGGCAGGACCCCGGCCACAGGCACACAGCCAGGCCAAGGCAGCTGAGCACCACCCCCCACTGCTCCCGAGTTCTGCATTTGACTCCCTCATAACTTTATATAAATTTTTTACTATTTTCCCAAAAGAAACCTTGCATCTTCATTTTTTCCAGCTTTATTGAGATATAATCGACAAATAATATTGTGTAAGGTGTACAATATGATTTGATATATGTATATGTTGTGAAATGATTACCATCCCTATAACTTTTATTTATTTACTCTTATTTAGTTTTTTAAGAGAGAGGGGAAGGGAAGGAGAAAGAGGAAGAGAAACATCATTGTGTGGTTGCCTCTCACGTGGCCCCAACTGGGGACCTGGCCCACAACCCAGGCATGCGCCCTGACTGGGAATGGAATGGGCCGCTTTGGTTCACAGCCCACGCTCAATCCACTGAGCCACACCAACCAGGTGATTTTTTTTTTAAGATTTTATTTATTTATCTTTAAAGGGGAAGGGAAGGAGAGAGGGAGAGAAATATCAATGTATGGTTGCCTCTCATGTACCCGCTGCTGGGAACTGGCCTGCAACCCAGGTCACATGCGCCCTGACTGGGAATCAAACTTCAGCCCTTTGGTTCGTAGGCCCACACTCAATCCACTGAGCTACACCAGCCAGGGCCAGGTGGCGTTTTAAAAATATATATTTTATCGATTATTCCATTACAGTTGTCTTATTTCCCTCCCTTCACTCCCCTCCACCCTGCACACCCCTCCCCCACCATTCCCCCCTTTAGTTTATGTCCACATGTCTCAAGTTCTTTAGATTCTATATTTTCCCTACTATTCTTGCCCTCCCCCCTATCTATTTC
>NW_028079796.1:0-608 GCF_014824575.4 Sturnira hondurensis
CAGACACCAGAGGACACACTCAGGGGAGAAGCCCTATGTTTGCAGGGAGTGCGGGACAGGCTTTACACAGAAGTCAGCTCTCATCGCACACCAGAGGACACACTCAGGGGAGAAGCCCTATGTTTGCAGGGACTGCGAGAGAGGCTTTACACAGAAGTCAGCTCTCATCACACACCAGAGGACACACTCAGGGGAGAAGCCCTATGTTTGCAGGGAGTGCGGGACAGGCTTTACATGCAAGGCAAATCTCATCAGACACCAGAGGACACACTCAGGGGAGAAGCCCTATGTTTGCAGGGAGTGCAAGAGAGGCTTTACACGGAAGTCAGCTCTCATTAGACACCAGAGGGCACACTCAGGGGAGAAGCCCTATGTTTGCAGGGAGTGCAAGAGAGGCTTTACATGCAAGTCAGGTCTCATCACACACCAGAGGACACACTCAGGGGAGAAGCCCTATGTTTGCAGGGAGTGTGAGAGAGGCTTTACATGCAAGTCAGCTCTCATCACACACCAGAGGACACACTCAGGGGAGAAGCCCTATGTTTGCAGGGAGTGTGGGAGAGGCTTTACATGCAAGTCAGGTCTCATCATACACCAGAGGACACACT
>NW_028079797.1:0-2167 GCF_014824575.4 Sturnira hondurensis
CTTGCAGAGAGCGAGCATTTGCAGGTTTGCAGGACGTGGGGCTGAGACTCACTTTCTAAATCTTCCACTTGACTTTACTCCACGGTAGAGAAAACACCACATGCCTTCCACCCTCATATGACAGATTATGAAGTACTTGTCCTTCCCCAGGGTGGGAGGGACATTAAAATGTGGCTTCAGGGCCGTTCCCCAACCCGGATCCCTGTCACCTCACAGAACTGCGTGCATCCAAATCTACTGGGGACCAGGATGGCTTGTGGGCTCGTCACAAAATACTCAACTTTCTCCCCCAAACTGCTCTCAGAATATTGGGCATCAAGTCCAAGTTATAACTTTTTTAACTTGGAACTTTTTTTTACTTTTCAATTACAGTTGACATACAATATTATACCAGTTTTGGGTGGAAAGTGCAGTGGTTAAACATTTGCATAGTTTATTAAATAATCTCCCTGATAAATCTAGGACCCATCTGACACCATAAATATTCATCATGATATTATTGACTGTCTTCCCTGTGCTGTACTGTACATCCTAAGGAAAAAATACTCAGGATTGGTACATGACAACCGTCATATTCCTGTTGACTTGGGTGGACGTTATGAGAGGGACTGAGGAGGGTGAGTGTGGACGTGGTGAAGGGCACAGCTGGACAATCTCAGAGCATCTCCCTGTCAATTCCTGATGAATGACAATCACTAAATGGTGACTATGTGACGGGGAGACCTGACCGTCACCCACCTGGTGAGTCACCAGGATGAATGTCCCCACTGTCAGGACAGGGAAATGTCGTGTCCAGTCCTTGTTCTGTCCTCTTCCCCAGTCCTGGCTCCCTTGGTGGCCTCATCCACACTCACAGCTTTAATGTCATTCTCGTTGCATCACCTCCAAGTCTATGTCTCCAGCCCAGACGTTTATCCTCAAGGTCCCCACACTCATCTGTCCAACCTGACTCCTCACTGGTGTGTCTAACACATACCTCACCTTGACCTTCTCTTCAGCTGAATGCTTGACATGCCCACCCCTCCCCCACACTCCTACCAGCATCTTCCCCATCTCTGCTGATTGAACCCCATCTTTCTGCTGGCATAGCACAAACGTGGGGTGTCCTCCTTGACTCCTTCCCACACCCCAGACTGAATCCCTAGGAAATGCTGTGAAATCCACCTTCCAAACGCATTCAGTGTCCAGTCCCTCCCCACTGTTCCCACCGCTCACAGCCCCGTCAGAACACCCAGCCCCTGCAGCCTGGAACCCTGGGAGCTTCCCCACACCTCTCCCTCCTGCCTCGCTGGTCCCTGGGCTCCTGATTCTGTTCTCAGCTCAGCAGCCAGACTGACCCTGTGGCCCAAGGGCTCTCTCTTGGGGAGGAACTCTCAGAGGAAGCCACTAAGGACATGGGCTCCTTGGCCATGACCTTCCAGGACTCAGCCTCCACAGAATGAGAGCAGGGTCTGCAGTGGATTAAGGACAGTGGACGCTGGGACACTTCCTGCTTTAGGCAGGTGTCCTCACCTTCTGATTGGTCAGCTCTCTGATGCTCACAGGGACACCCCTGAGGTCTATAGGAGGGGGGCCAGGAAGCTTGGGGTGACTCCTAAGCATGAAAGCTGCACTTGGTTAGATTCAGGAGACTAAACCAGCCACAGCCAGAGGTTCCAAAAGGTCACGTTCAGATATGTGGGAAGAAACCCTGAGTAGTGCATGGAGCACAGGTGGTCACAGGGAACATCACTGGGGAGGCGTGCGGTCCCCTTGTCATGTGGCACACAGTCTGTCCCTCCTGGATTGTCTCCACACCTCACTGTAAGTTTATGAAGTTAACGTTGCTTGAAATGGCTTAATATATGGTGATGGTGTAGACAGAGTAACTCTCCCTGGTAACCACTTACCTTGGAGCTTTTAATCTAAATCACTTCTGAGATATATATCAGAATTTTAAAATAAACATTTCTAATTTTTTAAATAAAAACATCTAAAATAAAATTAAAATTTTGAAATACACATGTCTGTAACAAATAAAATAAAATGAAAGAGCAGTCCTACCACATCTATCTTTGCTCAGAACTGTCCCAGTCAAGCTCAAAACGCTTCCAACCTCCCTAGGCCTGCACCACGTGGCTGGAATCTGACCCTCCCAACCACACTGGCCTCCCGGCTGTTCCCAAAC
>NW_028079798.1:0-537 GCF_014824575.4 Sturnira hondurensis
AGTGACTCAGCTCCTACATATCTCATCATATAGCTGCTATTGGAAACCTTGGGCAACCACATATTAAAATTTCTGCCATAAATGTCCACCTATTTAGATGCAGATGAACAAAGAGTTTGTTCACTGCCTCCAAAGAACCCTAATAGAATCGATTCCTTTTTGAGGGTCATGATTATTTCACAGTGATTCTGAATTGATATGATGAACAGTCCTGTTATAAAGCTGTGCTAATTAGTATGATTAATTATTACTATTTTTGTTTCCTTGCCATTTATCATCTTACTGGCCCTGAGCTGAGCACCTGATTTGAACTATATTTAAATGTCATTATGGATTATTTAAATTCAGAGTTAGAAAAAAAGTCTTAATACTGATTGAGGCTTACTCTGGTTAGGAGGTATGCTACTCAAGAATCTCCTTTGTAGTGTCCTGACCCATGGTTGTCCTGGGCTTATATGAATATTGGAGAAAAGAAGGCCTCTCCAAACATTGGCAGGAAAATCTCAGATATTTCACACAGCAACATTTTTACTGATA
>NW_028079799.1:0-664 GCF_014824575.4 Sturnira hondurensis
CTGATAGATTGCCTTTCTCCATTTTGCTTAGTTATTTTTCTGGAGTTTTGTTTTTTCATTTGGGCCATGTTTTTGTTGTTGTTTGCTTATTCATTTATGCAGCATCCCTATGTGTATTTTTTAAGATCTTTTATTTATCTCTAGAGGGGAAGGGAAGGAGAGAGGGAGAGAAGTATCAACATATGGTTACCTCTCATGCATCCCCCGCTGGGAACTGGCCTGCAACCCAGGCATGTGCCCTGACTGGGAATCAAACCATGATCCTCTGGTTCACAGGCCCACGCTCAATCCACTGAGTTACACCAGCCAAGGCCTTGTGCATATTTTTTGCTGTTTTGAGGTTTTTTTAATGTATTAGGTAGAGCTACTATGTCTCCCAGGCTAGATAGAGTGTCTTAATGTATTATAGTAAGTGTCCTGAAAGGTCCAGGTTTCCCTATTACCCAAGCTGGGTACTCAAGGTGCACCCACTGTGTGGGCTGTGTACACCCTCCTCTTGTAGTTGAGCCTTGATTGCTATTGGCACAGCCAAGGTCAGCCAATACCTGTGTTCTGTCCAGGGTCACATGACATTAGGGCAAAGTGATCTGCAGATGTCCGCTACTTGTGCTGGGTTTGGAGGTGCCCTGGAGAGGTAAACCTGTGAACTAAGACCAGCTGCTGC
>NW_028079800.1:0-1093 GCF_014824575.4 Sturnira hondurensis
GAACATGTAAAGTACAGCATAGGGAATAGACTAGCCAAAGAACATATATGCAGGACCCATGGACATGGACAATGGTGTGAGGATTTCATGAAGGAGGGGAGGAGCTGGGTAGAGGAGAGCAAAGGGAAAACTGGGACAACTGTAATTGCATAAACAATAAAATACAACTTTTAAAAACCACAATGAGATACCACCTTAAACCTGTTAGTGTGGCTATAAGCAACAAGACAACAAATCAGTTTTCAAAAGATTGCAGAGAAAAACCCTCATTCTCTGCTGGTGGGAATGTAAACTGGTACAGTCACTATGGGGAATAGTATGGAGATTTCTCAAAAATTAAGAATAGCCTTGGCAACCCCTTTCCTGGGTATTTACCCCCAGATTTTGAAAACATGTATTTGTGAAGATATATGTACTCCTAGGTTCATTTGCAGCATTATCCATGGTGGTCAAGATATGGAAATTACCTAAGTGTTCTTCAATAGATGATTAGATGAAGAAGATGTAGTGTTTATACACACACACACACACACACACATACAATGGAATACTACACAGCCACAGGGAAAGGTGAATTATTGCCATTTGCAACAACATGGATCTTGAAAATACCATGCTAAGCAAAATAAATCAGATAGAAAAACAGAAGAAGTATAACATTTCACTCATACATGGGATATATAATAGAAACTGATGCAGACTGCACCCAGCAGAGTCTGTTTGTTGTGGATGCAGTGAACAAATTCAAACGGACGACAGAGGTCCTATGGAGAAAAAGAGACAGCATGGCCACTTTCTGAAAGAGAGAAAGTGCCTTGGCCACTCTCTCAGGAGGAGAACACCTCCACACTTCCATGGACAGGCTTTTATTGCTTTCCAGTTGCATTACATCAAAGAAGGTTTCATTCATTATCCTTAGATTTACATTAAGTGATTATTTTTTACAGATAACAAAAAAGAAAAAAATGTTGCAAATGCAAGGGAAAAATAAAAATGATTAATTTGCTTACAGTTCGTCCTTGGGATGACTTAGTACAAACTTTAGGGAGTTGCTTCACAGATATACATTAAACATCTACAGTCTGAATGAACT
>NW_028079801.1:0-899 GCF_014824575.4 Sturnira hondurensis
GCCTCATATAAGTACACGTGGATTCTGAGCATTCTTTTAGAATGGCTGCCTGGTGTCTGTTATGCAGCACACCACAATTATTCAATCATCCCTCTTTTGAAAGGCTATTGAGGTTGTTTCGCGTCTAAACAATTCTGCAGTGAACATCTGTGTGTGTGTGACTTGGACTATCCATGCAACTGTGCCTATAGGATAAATTCCTAGAAGTAGAATTGTCTCAATGGAGAATATTTCATTTTGAATTTTACAGGTCTTGCCAATTAAAGATACTACCAAATTATTCTGTAATCAGTGACTGCTCCCAATCACTCACCTTATTAATAATAGGTTTGTTGAGCTTTGAAACTATTTGCTGGTATGAAAGATTTAAAAGTAGCATGTCTCCTGGCTGGTGTAGCTCAGTGGATTGAGTGTGGACTGCAAACCAAAGGATCACTGGTTCGATTCCCAGTCAGGGCACATGCCAGGGTTGTGGACCAGATCCCCGGTGGGGGCCATGGAAGAGGCAACCACACATTGATATTTCTCTCTCTCTTTCTCCCTCCTTCCCCTCTCTAAAAATAAATAAATAAAATCTTTTAAAGAAGTAGCATGTCATTGTTTTAGTTTACATCTTTTAAATTTTGAGTGAGTTTATTCTTTTTCATATAAAAAAAGTTACTTGAATCCTGTGAGCATATGGTTCATGCCCTTTGCCTACTTCTACTGGAATTACGGTTTTTTTTTTTTCCTCAGGGATTGCAAATACTTTCAATATATTAAAGAAATTAGATCTAGCCCTGGCTGGTGTAGCTCAGTGGATTGAGCGTGGGCCTGCGAACCAGAGGATCGCGGTTCGATTCCCAGCCAGGGCACATGCCTGGGTTGCAGGCCAGTTCCCTGCAGGCCAAATCCCAGCA
>NW_028079802.1:0-1705 GCF_014824575.4 Sturnira hondurensis
GACCATGTGGTTTTTGTCCTTGCTTTTGTTTATGTGTTGTATTACATTTACTTATTTGCGGATATTGAAACATACTTGCATCCCTGGGATGAATCCCACTTGGTCATGTTTTATGATATTTTTGATGTATTGTTGGATGCGATTTGCCAATATTTTGTTGAGGATTTTAGCATCTATCTTCATCAGTGATATTGGCCTAAAGTTTTCTTTCTTTGTTGTGTCTCTATCTGGTTTTGGAATTAGGATAAGGCTCGCTTCATAAAAAGAGTTTGGGAGTTTGCCATCATTTTGGATTTTTTGGAATAGTCTGTGAAGTATAGGGGTTAGCTCTTCCTTAAAAGCTTTGTAGAATTCTCCTGTGAAACCATCTGGTCCGGGGCTTTTGTGTGATGGGAGTTTTTTGACTACTACTTCAATTTCATTTGCCGTTATTTGTGTTCAGGCTTTCTACTTCTTCTTCATTGAGTTTTGGAAGATTATATTTTTTAGAAATTTGTCCATTTCACCTAGGTTTTTAAATTTCTTGGCATACAGTTCTTCATAGTAATTCCTTACAATCCCTTCTATTTCTGTGGTATCAGTTGTAATCTCTCCTCTTTCATTTCTGATTGTGTTTATTTGTGTCCTCTCTCTCCTTTTCTTAATGAGCCTACTTAAAGGCTAGTCTATTTTGTTTATCTTTTCAAAAAACCAACTCTTGGATTCATTGATCCTTATAATTGTGCTTTTGGTCTCTATGTCATTTAATTCTGCTCTGATCTTGGTTATTTCCTTCCTTGTACTTGCTCTGGACTGTCTTTGTTGTTGTTCTTCGAGTTCTTGCAGGTGTCGTGTTAGGTTGTTTGTTTGAAATATTTCTATTTTCTTTACGTAAGCCTGTATTGCTATGAATTTCCCTCTCAGGACTGCCTTGGCTGTGTCCAATAAGGTTTGGGTTGTTGTGAGTTCATTTTCATTTGTTTCCAGAAACTTTTTGATTTATTCCCTAATTCAATCTTGACCCATTCTTTGTTTAATAGCATACCATTCAGTCTCCATGATTTTGGGTGTTTTGGGTTTTTTCCTTTGGGGTTGGTTTCTAATTTCAGTCCCTTGTGGTCAGAGAAAATGCTTGGTATGATTTCAATTTTCTTGAATTTGTTGAGGCTCATTTTGCGTCCTATCATGTGGTCTATCTTTGAAAATGTTCCATGTGCATTTGAAAAGAATGTGTATTTAGCTTCTTTGGGATGAAGCGCTCTATATATAACAGTCAAGTCCATTTCATCTAGCGTGTTGTTTAGTGCAGCTAGATCTTTGTTGATATTTTGTTTGGAAGATCTGTCCATTTTTGACAGTGGGGTGTTAAAATCCCCTGCTATAATTGTGTTGCTGTCAATAACTTTCTTGAAGTCTTCTAGGATTTTTCTTATATATTTGGGTGCTCCTATGTAGGGTGCATACATATTTATGATGTTAATGTCTTCGTGCTTGATTCTTCCCTTGAACAATATGAAGTGACCTTCTGGGTCTCTCTTTATGGCCCTGTTTTTGAAGTCTATTTTGTCTGATATTAGAATTGCTACCCCGGATTTTTTTTTCTTGTCCATTTGCTTGGAAAATTTGTTTCCAACCTTTCACTTTTATTCTGTGATGGTCTTTTGTCCTGAGGTCGGTCTCCTGTAGGCAGCATATGTGTGGGTCATGCTTTCTTATCCATTCAGCT
>NW_028079803.1:0-972 GCF_014824575.4 Sturnira hondurensis
TTGCTGAGTTCTCCAGGAGAGAAGCCTCAGGGCAAAGATGGAGACCACACACTGTACCTAAATCAGGAGCAGGAGACAAGAAGAGAGCTAGCTGACTTCAGGAATTAGATAAGTAAGACTTTTTTAATAATAAGGCATATGTTGTAACCAAAATATAGATATAATTTCACAATAGTACATAAACACCCTTTGACACTCAGACACATGCATCCTAAAAAGTGATTGAGGCAAAGACCATGTCTTTTACTCACCAAATCCCATTTATCTTCCTTCTTCCTGAGCACATGTAAGGCTGTTCTGGCCAATAAAATGTGAGGGAAAGACATGCCTATCACTTTCAGGCTGAAGCAGAGGAAAGCCCCTGCGTGACCCGCCAGCTCCTCACTTCACCTGAGTCCCTTTTGCCAACTGGCTCTGGATGCCTAACCTGAGCGAGAAATAAAACTATGTGGTGTTAAGACAGGTATTTGAGACCTATATTTTATGGCAGCATACCTGAAGCTGTGCTGACAGGAACAGAAGAAAAAAATGGGGACTTCAGCCAAGATGGAGGCATAGGTGGAAACACTGTGCCTTCTCCCACAACCAAGTTTGAATACAACAAAGGTTTGGAGAACAAAGACACAGCCAAAAAACAGAAAATTGAATTATACGGAAGTCCGACAACCACTAACCGTTCAACGGGGACAGTAAGAGGGGCAGAGCCAGCAGTGGAGCTGGGTCGGACAGGAAAGATCCTCAGACCTAGGCGCGCAAGTGGCCCAGACCCAGTCAGGATGTGGGGCAGACTGACTGCGGTCGCACATTTGCGCACAGTGAGACGAACCACGCAGGCCCCAGGGGGCGAGGGCTGACGGCGGTGGCACACTCGCGTGCAGTGGGATAAAATGCGTGGGCCCGGTGACGGTGGCAGCTGCTGCACCTGTGGGGGCCAAGGCAGGAGACAGCAGGCGGGATGCCATTGTTCCTCTT
>NW_028079804.1:0-1147 GCF_014824575.4 Sturnira hondurensis
ACTTTGGACTGTTTGTGCCTGTTATGTATGAGGAGCGGAGCCCTAGGTGTTCACCAGGGCGGGGCCACTCAGTCACTGGCTTGTGATGCTGTATGGGAGGCAGGGTCAAAGGAAAGCAATGGCGGTCCCCTCTGCCGCCTCCTGCTGCCAGGGCTGCATGGTTTGTCCCACTGTGTGTGAATGTGCGACGGAGGTCAGCCTGCTGCCTTGCGCACTCACTGGGTTCACCCGCTGGGGCCTGTGTGGTCCATCTCACTGCTCACTCCTCTGCTGGTTTATCTGCGTGCGAATGTTTGACCACAGCCAGCCTGCCCTGCACCCTCACTGGGTCCGTGCTGCCACCTGCAGCTACTCTGGCTGCCTGCACGCCTGGGTCAGGGGATCTTTCCTGCCCGACCCTGCTATGCTGCTGGCTCCACCCTGCTTACCGGTCCAGGTTGAACGGTTTGTTGTTGTTGGACTTTTGTATAGTTCAATTTTCTATTCTTTGGCTGCATCTTTGTTGACTAAACATTTGTTGTATTCAAACTTGGTTGTGGGAGAAGGCACAGGTTTCCACCTATGCCTCCATCTTGGTGGAAGTCAGAACTATGTGCTTCAGGGTTCTTAGGGAATATTCCCAGCAGTGGAATTGCCAGATCAAAAGGCAATTTCATTTTTTGTTTTTTGAGGAAATTTTATACTGTTTTCCTCAGTGGCTGCATCAGTCTGCAATCTCACCAACAGTGCGCTGGAGTTCCCTTTTCTCCACAACCTCTCTAACACTTGTTGTTTGTTGATTTGTTTATGATGGCCATTCTGACCAGTGTGAAGTGGTATCTCATTGTGGTTTTCATTTGCATCTCTCTGATGATAGATAGTGATGCGGAGTATCCTTTCATATGTCTCTGGGTCCTCTGTATGTCCTCCTTGGAGAGGTGTCTGTTCAGGTCCTTTGCCCATTTTTTTTCCAATTTTTTTAACTTAATTATTTTTCAAGTACAGTTTTCTGTCTATTACTCCCATCCCATCCCATCCCACCCCTGTGCTCCCCTCCTCCCTCCCATTTCCACCCTTTTCAGTTGTTGTCCATGTATCCTTTATATTTGTTCCTCCAAATCCCTTCCCTATTTCCCCTGAAATTCCCTCCCCTCTCCCCTCTGGTCAC
>NW_028079805.1:0-916 GCF_014824575.4 Sturnira hondurensis
TTGAATTTATTTTGGTATATGATGTAAGTTGGTGCTCAAGTTTCATTTTTTTTGCATGTACCTGTCCAGTTCTCCCAACACCATTTCTTGAAAAGGCTATCTTTACCCCATTTTATGATACTGCCCCCTTTGTCGAATATTAATTGACTGTAGAGAGGTGGGTTTACTTCTGGGTTCTCTATTCTGTTCCATTGGTCTATGTGCCTGTTTTTGTGCCAGTACCGGGCTGTTTTGAATACAGTGGCCTTGTACTACAGTTTGATATCAGGTATTGTGATCCCTCCTACTTTGTTCTTCTTTCTTAACATTGCAGTTGCTTTTTGAGGTCATTTATGGTACCATATAAAATTTGGAAGTGTTTTTTCTATGTCTGTGAAATATGCCATTGGTACTTTAATAGGTATTGCATTGAATCTGTAAATTGCTTTGGGTAGTATGGACATTTTGATGATGTTAATTCTTCCCATCCATGAACACGGTACACGTCTCCATTTGGTTGTGTCTTCCTTGATTTCTGTCTTCAGTGTTGTGTAATTTTCTGCATACAGGTCTTTCACCTCCTTGGTTAGGTTTATTCCCAGATATTTTATTTTTCTTTTTGCTATATCGAATGGTATTTTTTTCTTGATTTCTGCTTCTGCTGAATCATTGTTAGTATACAGAAATGCCTTTGATTTCGGGATATTGACTTTGTATCCCACTGTTTTGCCAAATTCATTTATTAGTTCCAGCAGTTTTTGGGTAGAGTCTATAGGATCTTCCATGTACACTATCATGTCATCTGCAAACAATGCCAGTTTTGTTTCCTCCTTTCCGATTTGGATGCCTTTTATTTACTTTTCTTGTCTTATTGCTGTGGCTAGGACTTCCAATACTATATTAAATAGAAGTGGTGAAAGTGGACAACCTTTTCTTG
>NW_028079806.1:0-516 GCF_014824575.4 Sturnira hondurensis
GTGAAACTCAGTTTTCTCTTATCTCCCAAAGAGTCGTGAAAATTAAATTAGAGAGTGAGCATTTGGTGCTCTGACGGCAGCCTGGCCCACGCCAGCGGCGCCCAGACACAGGTTGGCAGTGATTTCTCCAGTCCTTGTTCTCCCATGGGCTCCGGAGGGTGGCGGCCGCTTGGGCCTCTGATTCTCAGGGGCTCGGGGGCTCAGACTGGGTGTCCTGTCACAAGGTAGAGCCCCCGGGGAGCCCCTGCGAGGGGCACACTGCAGCTCCTCTGCAGCCCAGGGGTCTCTGGGCCTGCTGCCTCCCCGCTCGCCGCCCCCCCCCCCCAGAGGTTAGCTGTAGCTTGTCCTCGGGGCAGAACCCCTGCCACACTCCCAGGAGCCCAGGACTCCCCTGCCCAGCGGAGCCCGGCTTGCGGGGTCCACGGTTAGAGTGACTCCGGAGGAGAGACCCTGGGCTGACTGCAGACCGATGGCAGTGGTGGGTGAGTTCTAACAGTCAGACTGATGCCGAATGGC
>NW_028079807.1:0-1246 GCF_014824575.4 Sturnira hondurensis
AGATAGAAACATTTCAAACAAACAACCTAACCCAACACCTGCAAGAACTCGAGGAACAAAAACAAAGACAGTCCAGAGCAAGTAGAAGGAAGGAAATGACCAAAATCAGAGCAGAATTAAATGACATAGAGACTAAAAACACAATTCTAAGGATCAATGAATCTAGGAGCTGTTTTTTTTGAAAAGATAAGCAAATAGACAAACCTTTAAGTAGGCTCATCAAGAAAAGAAGAGACAGGACCCAAATAAACACAATCAGAAATGAAAGAGGAGAGATTACAACTGATACCACAGAAATAGAAGGGATTGTAAGAAATTACTATGCAGAATTGTATGCCAAGAAATTTGAAAACCTAGGTGAAATGGACAAATTTCTAGAAAAATATAATCTTCCAAAACTCAATGAAAAAGAAGCAGAAAACATGAACAGGTCAATAACAGTGGATGAAATAATGGCAGTAATAATAAAAAAAAAAAACCTTCACACAAAAGCCCTGGACCAGATGGTTTCACAGAAATATTCTACAAAGCTTTTAAGGAAGAGGTAACCCCTATTCTTCACAGACTATTCCAAAAAATCCAAAAGGAGGGAAAACTCCCCAACTCTTTTTATGAACCAAGCATCATCTTAATTCCAAATCCAAATAGAGACACAACAAAGAAAGGAAACTTCAGGCCAATATCACTGATGAACATAGATGCTAAAATAGTCAATAAAATATTAGCAAATCGCATCCAACAATACATTGAAAAGATCATACACCAAGACCAAGTGGGATTCATCCCAGGGATGTAAGGATGGTTCAATATTCATAAATCAGTAAATGTAATACACCACATAAACAAAAGCAAAGACAAAACTGCATGATCATGTCAATAGACATGCAAAAAGCTTTTGATAAGGACAACACCCATTTATGATAAAGGCACTCAGAAAAATGGGAATAGAGGGAGCATTCCTCAATATAATAAAGGCCATATATGACAGACCTATAGCCAACATCATACTCAATGGGCAAAAACTAAAAGCTTTTCCATTAAGATCAGGAAGAAGACAAGGTTGCCCACTTTCACCACTTGTATTCAATATAGTATTGGAAGTTGTAGCCACAGTGATCAGACAAGAAAAGGAAATAAAAGGCATCCAAATTGGAAACAAAACTGGCATTGTTTGCAGATGATATGATAGTGTATATGGAAAATCCTATAGCCTCTACCAAAAAACTGCTCGAACTAATAAATGAAT
>NW_028079808.1:0-590 GCF_014824575.4 Sturnira hondurensis
TTCTTCACAGGCTCCATGGGTCAGCTGGATCCCTGGGCTACTAGGGCTGAGAATGATGGCCCATTGAATCCATGTAGACGCTCCAGCAGGAGCAGGCTGGGGTCTCTTGGGAAGGAGTTCTTCATCCTTAAGCCCACCTCTCCTTTTCTCTCTTACAGGGTCTGTGGCCTCCTATGAGGTGACCCAGCCATCCTCGGTGTCTGTGGAGCTTGGACAGACGGCCAGAATCACATGTGGGGGAAACAGCATTGGGAGTAAATTTACTTCCTGGCACCAGCAGAAGCCTGGCCAGGCACCTGTAACGGTCATCTATGCTGATAACACCCGGCCCTCAGGGATCCCTGACCGATTCTCAGGTGCCAACTCAGGGAACACGGCCACCCTGACCATCAGCGGGGCCCAGGCCCAGGACGAGGCTGACTATTACTGTGCAGCATGGGATAGTAGTGCTAATACTCACGGTGACACAGGCATACAGGGAAGTGAGACAAAAACCTCAGTCTGTGTCACACTGTTTCTGGCCCCGGGAGGACTTCAGACAAAGCCCTGAGAGGCTTTGGTCCAGGTCCCATTTCTCAGGTGTCCGAGTA
>NW_028079809.1:0-694 GCF_014824575.4 Sturnira hondurensis
CTTCTATGACAAAGAAGATCAAAACTATGAACAGTAAAATGACAACAAACTCACTGTTGTCATTATATGTTGTTATCAAACTATCAACAACTGAGCCTAAAAAAGAAAACCAAAAACAAACTAAGCAAACAACTAGGACAGGAATAGAATTACAGAAATGGAGATCACATGGAGGAAGATCAGTAGGGAGGGGGGATGATTGGAGGAAAAAGTACAGGGAATAAGCATAATTGGTAGGCAAAAAATAAATGGGGGAAGATTAAGAATAGTAGAGAAAATGGAGAAGTCAAAGAACTTATATGCGTGACCCATGGATATGAACCAAATGGAAGTGAGGGGGGCTGCTGGTGGGAGGGGGGNGTAATAACACAATCACTAAAATGTACTTAAAAATAGAAAAAATAAAATTATACAGTTAGCAAAACCAATTGAAATACATGGAATAGATAAAGATTAGGGTGATAGGTGCATATATTTTCAGAAACAAAAATTAGACACATGCCATAAGATTTACCTTATTATTCATGAATTTATTTACAAAATAAATCTTGTGAAGGTTTAAAAAAATCAAAATATATTTGTAAGTATATGTAGTTTTTTGCCTTACTTGACAATAGTTGCAGTGCAGGGAATCAGATCTGTCTCTGAAAATCTGGGCTACAAGTTCAAAGTATTTTATGAGAAGGATGATGAA
>NW_028079810.1:0-539 GCF_014824575.4 Sturnira hondurensis
ATGCTTTCCAGTTCCATCCATGATGTTGCAAAGGGTAGTAGTTCCTTCTTCGCTAAGGGAAGATTTTTAAAAATGCTTTCTATTCAAGTCAAAATTAAGGCACTGTTTAATCCGACTAGCTTTGCAGAGCTGTGGATGTTTTGCTGTCTTTGGGGGGAAAAAAAGAGAAGACTCTATAATAAGCACATTTCTTTGAGGAAAATACCATGTTTAAGTTTTTGAAGCCATTGTGAAGTTACTTTAAATTTTGGCCATTGTTCAAAGTTAGAATATATGTTGGTTAGGATGTGTTCACAGCTGATGCACCTCCAAAACAATTCTTCATGAAGGCTGCCGGCTCTGAATATCCTCAATGGTGAGCACATTACACCGAGAGGCCTGGATGCCTCCTGCAGACCTGTGCCCTTTCTGGGAGGTTATATTTAACCAACAGGTTTATCTGGAGCTAAACAAAACCAGCAAACAAACAAAATCGAGCTTTTATCGGGAAACCTTTTTCTAAAGCATCGTCTCCTTTGGCATTACCAATGTGGAATGGA
>NW_028079811.1:0-814 GCF_014824575.4 Sturnira hondurensis
CAAACAAAACCTAGCGGTGGGGTGGGAAGTGGGGCAGGGAGCTGCGGTATTCCTTAGGATGAGTTCGGACAGATGCGTGGAGCCAAATGCCTAAAGAGTGAAATGGAAAGCATTACGGTAAAGGGAACCAGCAAATTTCAATCCCTGAGCCACAAGTGAGCTTTGTGTGCCGTAGAAAATCCAAGGAAAAGTTGTGTTACATATAGCTTCACTGTATGGTTTCACAGGTAGACTAGTTCAAGTTTATCATCTTAGACTTGCCACTTTGGTTAGCCCTGTTAGTGAAGGTTCCACAGAACCAAAGCTAGTGGAAGGACTGTGTCTCCACAAGGAACCATACATGGCAGTGAAACTACAAACATCTGCAGAGTCCAACTGTGCTGTTAGGTAAGCGTGGAAGCTGAACTTGGGTAGAACTCAGGAAACTGAGACTAAAGAAAAGAAATAAGAAAGCCAGGGGATGATCAAATGGGCCAGGTAAAGACTTAAAACAGACACGTCTCCAAGGAGGACATACAGAGGATCCAGAGACACATGAAAAGATGCTGGATATCGCTAGCTATCAGAGAGATGCAAATTAAAACCACAATGAGATACCACTTTACACCAGTGGGAATGGCCATCATACACAAAGAAACAAACAACAAGTGCTGGAGGGGCTGTGGGGAAAGGGGACCCTAGTTCACTGTTGGTGGGATTGCAGACTGGTACAACCACTATGGAAAGCAGTATGGAATTTTCTTAAAAAAACTAAAAATGAACGTGCCTTTTGACCCAGCAATTCTACTCTTAGGAGTATATCCTAAGAACCCTG
>NW_028079812.1:0-739 GCF_014824575.4 Sturnira hondurensis
TCTGGGACTTTGAGTTCTTCTTGCGCCATCTTTTGGGCTGTTTGTGCCTGTTCCGTAGCAGGATCGGAGCCCTAGGTGTTCACTAGAGCAAGGCCACTCAGTTGCTGGGTTGTGACGTTGTATGTGGGGGCGGAGTCAAAGAGGGACAATGGCTTCCCTCCGCCACCTGCCGCAGCGGCCCCAACCGTCACCGCAGCCACCACCCTCACCAGGCCCCCGTGCCTCCCCCCACTGCACGGGAGTGTGCCACCGCCGTCAGCCCTCCACCACTGGGCTCGCCCCCTGTCATGGCTCGCCCCCAGCCATCTCATGACTGGGGCCCGCACAGTCCGTCCCACTGTGTGCAAATGCGCAACCGCGGTCAGTCTGCCCCGCACCCCGACTGGCTCTGGGCTGCCCGCGCGGGGATCTGTCCTGCCCGACCCAGCTCCGCTGCTGGCCCCGCCCCTCTTACCGTCCCCGCCAAACGGTTCGCAGCTGTTGGACCTCCGCACAATTCTGTTTTCTGGTCTTTGGGTGTGTCCCAGCCCCCCAAACCTTTGTTGCGTTCAAACTTGGCCGTGGGAGAAGGCAGTGCTCCCACCTTTGCCTCCATCTTGGCGGAAGTCCACAGATAATATTTTGAAGTCAGTGATATGTCTGTATGGGGGTATATGGCTTGTTGGTTGAATATATTCATATTCCCATATTTTTTCCTAACTTTTAAAGAAAATTTATAGTAAACGTATAGAAAATTGAA
>NW_028079813.1:0-501 GCF_014824575.4 Sturnira hondurensis
CTTCCCCTCTAAAAGATAAATAAATTAAAAATCGGACTTCCGCCAAGATGGAAGCATAGGTGGAAACACTGTGCCTTCTCTCACAAACAAGTTTTGAATACAACAAAGGTTTGGAGAACAAAGACACAGCCAAAGAACAGAAAATTGAATTATATGGAAGTCCGACAACAACGAACCATTCAACTGGGTTGGTAAGAGGGGCGGAGCCAGCAGCAGAGCAGGGTCGGGGGGGAAAGATCCCCCAACCTAGGCGGGCAGGTTGCCCGGAACCAGTCGGGGTGCGGGGCAGACTGACCATGGTCGCACATTTGCGCACAGTGAGACGGACTGTGAAGGCCCCAGAGGGCGAACCCAGAGGCAGGGGGCTCACTGCCATTGCACATTCTCGTGCAGTGGGACGAAATGCGCGGGCCCCGGTGACAGTGGCAGGGGCAGGAGGCGGCAGACGGACGCCATTGCTCCTCTTTGACCCTACCCCCGCATACAGCGTCACAACCCAGC
>NW_028079814.1:0-2787 GCF_014824575.4 Sturnira hondurensis
GCATTAATTACAGTCAGCAAAATGTCTAACAAAGGGTAGTAGGTAGTCAGAAAAATTTCAGTGGAAGACTTAAATGAAAAAAAAAAAGGATGGAAAGAAGACAAATAACAAGGAAAGGAGGAAGGAGGTCTCTCTCCTTGACACAATGACAATTGAAAGCCTCTCTTTGGGAGAGCTGCCTCTTTTCAAGTGTCCACATGTTGAATTGCTCTCATTACCCAAGTAGCCAATAAAGCAACTCTATTAATAATAGTGCCACCGCTCTCTTAATTTGTAATGGCTCTACTTAACATCCTCCTGAAAGCTTTTTACTTTAATGTTATGTGTTGTTAATTGAGTTTGATATGTAGTAAATGACAATTGCTCCTTGGTAAAAAGATGATAAAAAGATGAAGCTAATGTTTTATTTCACATTTCTCCAGGGAGTGGCAGCAGAGGCTTAAAAGTTGAGAAGGCCATCAGTGACTAGGTGGTGGGGGGGGGGCGGGGGCTGCGGGGGAGTGGTGGCTATGGATGGTGGGACTCATTCAAGACTCTCATTCAGGGAGACCTAGACCAGAAATGTTTGGAAGCCGGCATGTGCATAGGACTCAAATGACAACTGATCTTTCTGTGCGTAAAACTCTGGCAACAGAAAATATTAGTTGACAGGTTGTTCGTGTTTCATGTAAGACACCCACTGACTTCACGGCAGGCTAAACTTCCCTGTTAGCTCTTCCTAAGCAGATCTGTTACCAAGGTTAGTATCTGTGTTGGAATGAATAAAGGAAAACACAGTAGACTGATTTTCATGATTTAAGTCTATTGAAAGAATGTCTAGTTAATTGCAACAACACTTTATTAAACAATGAAAATAATGATCTCTCTCAGGGCAGATCTGGGAAGTGAAAATGAATGGGGGTTCACCGGGAAGTGCATAGGAGGTTATTTGGCCAATGGAATATGAACCACAGGAAGGAGTGTTCACAGTATCACCATTTGTCACACTACTACCACCAAGATCCCACTTCCCTTACTGTACAAGGAAACAGGTTAAAGACAAGAAACAGATCTGAGTTTGGTTACCTTTCATGAAACTGGCCTAGATCCTCTCACAAAAGGCCCTTTGAAAATCACAGCAGATAAAAAAAAACCCGAGGAAAAAAAAGAAGATATTAACCTTGTGTTGTCGGTTAAACTTCTATTATGGGACTGTCAGACCTGTAAGATCAAAAGATCTTACATGTAAGAAGAATCCTGACCCTGTAGAGACAAGGCCATCTCCCTGATCCAACCCTAGACACAAGCCATCGGAGTGATTTGCGTGTGCGGTTTTTCATCTGTTGTATTTATGCCTCCGAAACTGACACAGTGGCATGATGTCTTCAGTTATATTTCCCAAGGTGAAAACGCATTTTCAGTTCAGCAGAGGAAAACACAGTGTCACTAATTTGATGCACTAAGACTGTGACAAGCCTAATGTTTCTACACACGGCACTCAGAGGAGAGGGGCAGATGTTTTAGAGAAGACATCATGGGATTGTTGATGTCCAAACGATAAAATATAACCACTCCAAACAGAGTGTGTGTTTCCACCGAGGGTGTCAAGCCTGTGAAGATAGCCCTAATGGGAAAAATAGTAGCTAAATGGCTAAGGCATTGCTTTCCTCAAAAGAATTCAAATTACATTTATTGATAAGCAAACCCAACCAGCATGGGGTTAGAGGAGGCATGAGGCACAAAGGAAGAGAGAAAGAAATATTAAAGTAAAAGGAGGGGTAAAGAGAGGAAGACCATTAAATTATAGCTGAAAAATACCCAAGTGAAGGGAAGGCTATCTGCCCATCGGAGCCTTTTCATTCATTCCATCCCAGCGCGCACCCTCACATCCCACACGGAGAACAGCAACACACACAGGCTGATCACTCCTTCCCCCCGGGAGTGTCACTGGCTAAGCCTGACCCATCCATCATCCTTTCCAGAGAGGCTTGTGCCTGAAAGAAGACTGCTCATTCATTCTCACCCACTTACCCTCTCTTCTTCCCTCCCTCCCTCCCTCCCTCCCTCCCTCCCTCCCTCCCTCCCTCCTTCATTTCAGCCTTTCTTTCTCTCTTCTTCTCTTTCTCTCTTCCTTTCTGTCCTTCCTTTTCTCCTCCCTTTTCCCCATTGTAAACATGGCCTATGTGGTCTTTTTGATTTAGTCACCATCTATGTTCCAGGATTATCTAATGCAGCCCATTCTGTATATTCCAACCACCCTGATTCCTTTTCAGCATTTTTTTTTTTGTCTAAAAAACATTGCTTTTTTTCTTTGCCTCTAGCTTCCACTCATCCTTCAAATCCTTACTTAACCAGTGCTTCCCTAAAGAAGCTTTCTGTAGTCTCCTTGACTGGGCGGGTCTTGGTGACAGGTGCCGTACTCTGCAAGGACTGCTTCTCTGGTATCACACTTACTTCTCTTCTAAGTCTCTCCCTCAGTGAGTTTTACCTGTCCCACTCTTTAGCTTTCTGTCATCTTCTTGCAGACTAGTGACACAGAAATGAATCAAGAGATTGGCTGATAAACTAAAAACATCAATCAGAAAGCAAGACTACTCTGAGCTCTAAATAAGCAAAGCACTATGCAAAGCAAGACGATAGGTGAGGGAAGGATTGAGGAGCCTTCTGAAATGTCTTCAGAAAATTTAGCCCTTGACTCCCTGTACTACTGCTGTGAAGAATGAGAGTTGTACCTTTTCTGTGGCAAGGAGAGGGTATGTCCATGCAACCCAAAGCTGAGCCAAAGGGCGCTGAAGCCCAACTCAAATG
>NW_028079815.1:0-2631 GCF_014824575.4 Sturnira hondurensis
GCACTTCTTCCAGAAGACATGGGGACTTGGGATATGACAAAGCTGGAGGGGGAGGGCAGAGTCCATCGCTCTTTATTGCAGCCCCCTGAGTCCTTCCATGATGGCCTCCCAAGTAGTCATGTCTAGCTTAGGTTGCCTCTCCTCTGAGGGGGTCTTACTCATCAAGGACTTCTGACCATGCTTTGGGGGCAGGGAGGAAACTGAGGCAGCATTTGCTACCAGAGACAGTTTTGTCTCCTGTGGCTCCATTCCAGAGGTCCTTAGCCACAGGGGGTAGAGTTGCAATTCCTAGAACCAGGCAGAGGGGTCCACAACATATAATGACTGCAGGACAGTGCTAATCAACTCTATCACTTAACGTTATCACCTCAACGACCATAAACCAAAATGAGAGTGCAACCCTTCCATCAAGTTGCATTACTCAGATAGAAAGTTGGCATCCAGATAATTCAGTATATGCTCATTGTCCTTTTATTTTAATCACCATGTAAATGAAAACACAAGTTTGATAACTTGAAAACCTCTGGGAATATATATGCTGATGTCGTTGGAGTGACATTGGTGTACAGTTTGAAAGATGTAGAGGCTTTACTCTGGGATTTCAAATGTAACACTAAGTGCCCTAGGATGTCGCACAGGATGGAAAATAAAATTGAGGGCTGTTAAATCTCCAAAAGAATCCCTCACTCACATCACTCCCAGCAGCACACCTTCAAATTTCCCCATGCAGGAAAATCTGCTGTTCACAACTGGGATCTAGGAGAACTGGAGTTTGTACCTTCAATCAAACAAGGCAAAGAGGCTTGGGATGGAGTCACACTCCTAGCATGACTCTGGTGCAGACCCTGAGAGGCATTGCTTAGGAGCCAGCCTACAGTTGGCACTGCCCTTCCAGAGTGGGTCTCTGCAGGCTGCAGAGACCACTCCCTCCCACACTCCACCCTGGATTCCTAGACCAGTGACTCCTCAGCCCCATGTCTGCCTGCTCTCTGCCCTCTGGTGAGAGTGGGAAGGCTGCTGCTGAGCCTCAGTGTGCAGGATTCTGCAGTACTGACTGGGGGTTGTGGTGGGGAGTGGAATGGTGTTGGGAAAGGTGGGCTTTGTCATTTATTCTCCTACACATCAATGGTAGGAGAATAAATGGTAGGAGAACCAATGGTGACGCCAAACCTACACCTTATTCTGCAATGACCTCCCCATATAAGCCAGGCATGGTGGGTTCCCATATACCCAGGTTGGGTCAGTATTCAATTGGCTCAGTATCCAAGTATCTGCTCTGTGAGTCCTTCTGTTATGGTGAAAGATCTGTGCCCATGAGGGTTCACACATAAGAATCTGAAACACATATGTGAATATATCTGTGATGTGTGGATGTGTACATGTTTCTGTTGCATATGGTTTGTGTGCAGCATGAGGTGTGTGTGGATAATAATCCCCATGCATGCATCTGTGTGTGTGACAGTCATTATGAGGAGATTTCTGGAAAGGCCATATTGGTCACAATGCTGTTAGGGCCTCAGAGAGATAAAAGATTCATTACCCACACTTTTGGTTTGGGAGAAACAGCCAGACTCATAGATCTCTTCCTGCCTCCTCTCTTCCTTCTGCTTTTCTCCACATCTCTGTGCCCTGCTTTCTGTCCCTGCTTGCTTCTAACTTCTATTTTCTTTATTCTATTTTAACCACTCTTAATTATTTCTTCCTCATCCTCTGCCCATATTACATAAATACACATCCTGTTGACTTAATTAGTAGAGTTGATAGTTAGATGAAATCTTTGGAGTGCAAAAGAATGAACAATTATTCCTGGCCTTTCTTGGAATGTAAATGTACAACAGTTCATCTTTTTACCTCCTTCTTCACCCATCTGTTACTCATTTGTTACTGTCCTTTTCTCTCTGGAGATTAAATCATCTTCTTCCCCATGCCACGTATACACACATGTGTATACAAGTGTTCAAATGCTACCTCTGAGAAATAGACTGTTTTTAATATTTATTTATATTTGCTGTACAGTCTGCCTCTGGATTTAAATAACAACCATAGCCCGGACCCGTGTGGCTTAGTTGCTGGGCATTGTCCCACACGGAAAAAGTTTGCTGGTTCTGTCCCAGGCTGGGTACATGCCTGGGCTGTGGTTTGGTTTTCCTGATCAGAGTGCCTCTCAGGCCACGTATGAGAGACAACCAATCAGTGTTTCTCTTCCACATAGATGCTTCTCTGTCTCCCAACCTTTCCGTCTCTCCAAAAATAAACAAATAGATAAATAAATTATTGCACAAAATTACAACAGGCTAATAAAAATAAAAATGTTATATTTGGCATTAATTAGAACAAGTTGGACAGCAATAGATCTAAAAGTATCCAATCAGGTGTCAGTTTTAAATGAGCCTCTTCTACAGGACTTGACATCAGAAACCCAAAGTTTTCCTTCTTGGTGGTACCAGACAGGTAAATAGGCATCAGTGTCAATGGGAGAAGAAAACCAAACCTTTGTGGCTGAGTTCACCTACATTGGGCTTTCATGGGACTTGCAGACCCAGATGCTGCTATTTACTCTTTTCCTCATCATTTATCTCTTGACTGTGCTTGGAAACCTGCTTATCATCGTTCTCATCTTCATGGACTCTT
>NW_028079816.1:0-1285 GCF_014824575.4 Sturnira hondurensis
ATAAGACAGAAACCTGTACTTGAACAAGAATTAAATAAAAATTATATTTAAAGAAAAAAAATAAAGTATGTTTTATAGATTATGCTATTTCCTCCCCTCCGCCCTGCACCCCCTTCTTACCAGCTGCCCCCTCTGTCCCCTCTGCCATTAGTTCATGTCCATGGTTGTACACATAAGTTCTTTGGCTTCTACATTCCTTAGCCTCTTCTTAACCTCCCCCTCTTTTCTACCTACCATTTATGCTTCTTGTTCCCTGTACCTTTTCCCTCATTCTCCTCCCTGATAACCCTTCATGTGATCTCCATTTCTGTGATTCTATTCTTGTTCTAGTTGTTCACTTAGTTTGTTTTTGGGGGTGTTTTTTTAGGTCCAGTTGTTGATAGTTGTGAGTTTCTTGTCATTTTACTGTTCATATTTTTATTATCTTCTTAGATAAGTCCCTTTAACATTTCATATAATAAGGGCTTGGTGATGATGAACTCCTTTAACTTGCCCTTATCTGGGAGGCACTTTTTCTGCCCTTCCATTCTAACTGAAAGCTTTGCAGGATAGAGTAATCTTGGTTGTAGGTCCTTGTCTTTCATGACTTTGAATACTTCTTTCCAGCTCCTTCTTACCTTTAAGGTTTCTTTTGAGAAATCAGCTGACAGTCTGATGGGAACTCCCTGTCTCCTCTTCTCTTGCTGCTTTTAAGGGTCTCTCCTTATCTTTAATCTTGGGTAATGTAATTATGATGCGCCTTCCTTAGGTCCAACTTTGGGACTCTCTGAACTTTTTGGAAGTCTTTCCTTTGCCAGATTTTGCTGCATTGTGGCACTGTATGTTGGGGAGGGGTCAAAGAGGGAATAATACCACTTGCTCAGCTCTCTCAGCTGGCTTTCAGTCACTTTCCTGTCACCCACAAGCAAATTGGGCCCTTCTGGTGCTGATTCCTAAGTGGGTGGGTTTGTATACTTTCTAGGACCTTATGGGTCTCTCCAATGAACTCTCCTGTGAGGCTGTGAGTTTTTCCCACCACCGCCTCAACCCCCACAAGTTCTTACAGCCAGAGGTTTTGAGGCTTTCTTTTCCTTCACTGGAACCCTGAGTTACATGGTCTGTCTCCCCCCCCCCCCCCCCGTTGTTCCTCCTGGTTTATCGGCATGCAAATATGGGACTGCCCACTCCACTAGCTGCCACCTGGCCTGCCCAGTCCTCCAGCCCGCCGCCTTGCCTTCGTCCTCTCCACCCCGGCTACCCATCTCTACCCCTCCTACCAGTCTTGTTGAATGTTTCTTTTTTAACA
>NW_028079817.1:0-509 GCF_014824575.4 Sturnira hondurensis
AAGCAAGACACCCTAAAAATTAAACTGTAAGATATAGAAGTACATTTTGAGACACATAATAATGCAGTTGATTTGTGTTAAGACAATAACCTATACATTTAAATGGCAAATTATTTTGAACACCACAAATTATTTTGATATTTATTTAGTAAGCCTAACAATGTTGCTCCACCAATTTTAATTCTTTCACAACAAAAATACAAGGTTTTCACAGTGCACTACCATTACACATTTATATTTAAAAGATGGTCATTAATAGATAAAATGGACTTGTTACAACTACAAATTTGTTCAACATGGTACAGAAAATAAAGTCAGAACTCATGATTTCCATCTCTAACTGACACAACGGAAACTAAAAATTCTATCATCTGTTTAATCTTTACCTCTTATTTCCTAGGACCTTTCATTGCTATAGCTCTTATATCAAGGTGATACTACAGAAAATATCAGATTCTGTATACAAATCAGGTTCTTCTATTGGATACAAAGCAGCAGGACAGGAAATA
>NW_028079819.1:0-2084 GCF_014824575.4 Sturnira hondurensis
CAGTTGGCTGGAGCATTATCCCATGACCAAAAGGTCATGAATTGAGTTCCCACTCAAGGCGCATACAAAGATTGCAGGTTGAGCCCCAAGTCAGGGTGCATGTGAGAGGCAACCTATCGATGTTTCTCTCTCCCATGGATGTTTCTCTTCCTCTCTCTTTCCCCCTCCTTTCCAGCCTTTCTCAAATCAATAAGCATGTCCTCCGGTGAGGACTTAAAAATCTGAGAAATTATAAAAATAACAATATGATTCAAGAAAGCCAGCATCAGAGAAAATGAAATTGAACAATTTGAAAGGGTGTTTCTCAAAACTGTAGTAATACCTTCTCCTCACTTGATCACAGCTCTCACAGTCAGAACCCAGGCAGCTACAAACTGAATTGTCTGTATCTTGGGCTGTGCTCAATAAGCCATAGTCAATTCTTTATTCTCTTGTTTTTCAAGATGCAAAGGAAAACCTCAAGCTGTTGACCTTTTAACAAGCAGTACTCCATAAATACATTTGGTACAATTTAAAATTATTTCCATTAATTATACACATACTGTGACTTTCTGAATGTCCATTCATTATTCAGCTGGATATTGACCACATTGGTGGAAAACTAATGACTTGAAAACAGATTTTCAGGTAATTTCAGTTGGGAGTCACTTAAATGATCAGTGTGCTGATTTTTCCTCATTCTGCTTTCTGAAAAAAAATATAATAAAAATTCTACAAGACCTAGCTAGACCCTTAGAACCTATAAATGCAGGCTGAAATGATAGTTGTGATGACAGAAAGTGCCCAATGCTGATGGATAATGTACATACCTGAGAATGTGTTTATTGTAGTTAAGAGCTGGCTTTGTTGTATGTCTCAATGTCCTTTGTGTACATTTGTGTTTTCTGTATGTGTATTTCTTGCTCTGATCACTTTTATAAGTTACAGGAATGTCCCCCTGATAATGAATTATAAATATGTCATTTTGAGATTATTCATTTGCCAAGGTTATAGTTTGTTTGGTATCCTAAACATTAATATTTTATTACTTATTGTATTCTAGTTTTTTTATTTTTATAATTGATGGTCAGATGATGACAAACTTGGAAAACTGTGTCCTAAACTACTGTTTTCCCAGGGTCAGTTGACTACTAATCTCATCACCTGTGGGTCAGTTTTCAGATTTTCTGAAGATCACCTGTAGCATCAAACAGACAGGGAAGGTGACAGGTGGCAATATTTATGAATTCCCCAGTTCTCATCAGGCTTCTCATATGATCAGAAGTCATTTTTGGTGTTTCTGAATGTGTTTCTTATCAGTGTCGAAATGTCGAGTTAGAACACAGGTGGACATGTTCCCAAAATTTTATAAACTGCTCAGTTTTCTCGAGTTCAGCTGGTGATCTCAAAAAGAAAGGGAACACACTGTAAAGAATGAATTAGTTATAAACTGCATGCTTTATTGATATGAGATTTCCAAAATAACATTTTGACTTTATTACATTGAGTATGAGAGTGCAGCAGAGTACAAATTAATACTACAGAGTTGTAGGTAGCAGATCCTCTCTCAGTCCCAGAAGACGCATGAATCTTTGAGGGGAAGCCACCTTGGAGAAAGTCCTTTCCTCCACTCCCTGGAAAGGTTGGATTCCAAATCTCCCCACTTCGGGGTAGAGATTAGAGGGTGCTTAAATATTGAGAGGGTGCCTAAATATTGAGGTTAATGCCAAGAGCTTACTCATTGTCACACTGATCCTGCTTCCTTCCCATTTCACCTGGACGAGTTTGGGGGACCGGGGCAGTGCTATGATGCACAACTTCCAAAGAGCACAGAGTATTCAGGTTCTGTAATGAGTGACATCACCTCAGAGCAGTGCTCTGTTGCCCTGTGTCCTTCAGGGGCGAGAGCAGAGGCAGGAGAAGAGAGTTGCTCTGTCTCCTTCCTGGTGGAAGGGGACACACACTGCATGTCATGGACCATCCTCCAGTGAGACCCCAGGGCTGCCAACTAGGTCAAGCCCATTAGATACTAAAAATCCCCTTCTGAGAATTCTGCTCTATTTTCAGTCAGAAACAAAGCAGATGGTCTTTAGCTCCCACCCACA
>NW_028079820.1:0-2964 GCF_014824575.4 Sturnira hondurensis
AAATAATGCTGCAATGAACATAGGCATGCTTATGTTCTTTCAAATTAGTGTTGTTTTGCATCTCTTTGGGTATATTGCCAGATGTCAGATGGCTGGGGCAAATGGTAGATCCATTTTAAATTTTTAAAAGTATCTTCATACTGCTTTCCACAGTGGCTGCACCAATCTCTATTCCCACCACAGTGCAAAAGTGTTCCCCTTTCTCCACATCCTTGTCAACACTTGTTGTTGATTGATTGATGATAGCCATTCTGACAGGTGTGAGAAGATATCTCATTGTGGTTTTAAATTGCATTTTTCTGATAATTAGCGATGTTGAGCACCTTTCATTTGCCTATTGGCCATCAATGTGTCCTCTTCGGAGAATTGTCTATTCAGGTCCTTTGCTTATTTTTTTATTGTTTTTTTTGGGTGTTGAATTTATAATTTCTTTTTCTACTTAATTATTGTTCAAGTACAGTTTTCTGTCTTTTACTCCCATCCCAACCCACGCCCCCAGTGCTCCCCACGTCCCTCCCATTTCCACCTCCCATAGATTTTGTCCTTGTGTCCTTTCTACAAGTTCCTATAAATCCTTCCCCGTTTCCCCCTGAAATTCCCTCCCCTCTCCCCTCTGGTTACTGTCCCCCTGTTCTTTATTTCAGTGTCTTTGGTTATATTTTGCTTGCTTGTTTGTTTTGTTGTTTAGCTTCCTGTTAAAGGTGAGATCATATGGTATTTGTCTTTCAATGCCTGGCTTATTTCACTCAGCATAATGTTTTCCATTTCCATCCATGCTGTTGCAAAGGATTGGAGCTCCTTCTTTCTTTTTGCTACATAGAATTCCATTGTGTGTATGTACCATAATTTTTTTAAATTTAATTCTTGTTCAAGTACAGTTTTCTGTCTTATATTCCCAGCCCTGCCCCCCCCACCATAGTGCTCCCCACCTCCTTCCCATTTCCACCTCCACCTTAGTTATTGTCCATGTGTCCTTTATACTTGTTCATATGAATCCTTCCCCTTTCCCTCTGTGATTCTCTCCCCTCACCCCTCTGGTCCTTGTCAGCCTGTTCTGTATTTGAGTGTCTTTGGTCATATTTTGCGTGCTTGTTTGTTTTGTTGTTTAGATTCCTGTTAATGGTGATATCATATGGTATTTTTCTTTCACCACCTGGCTTATTTCACTCAGCATAATGTTTTACACTTCCATCCATGATGTTGCAAAGGGTTGGAGCTCCTTCTCCCTTTCTGCAGCATAGAATTCCATTGTGTAAATGTACCATAGCTTTTTGATCTAGTCATTTACCAATGGGCACCTAGATTGCTTCCAACTCTTGGCTATTGTAAATTGTGCTGCTAAATTGAACATTGGGGTGATTAGGTTCTTTTGCATTGGTGTTACAGGGTTCTTGGGATATAATCCAAGCAGTGGAATTGCTGGGTCAAAAGGCAGGTCCATTTTTAATTTTCTGAGAAAATTTCATACTGTTTTCCACAGCTGCTTTACCAGTCTGCAGTCCCGCCAACAATGGATTAAGGTTCTCTTTTCTCCAAAACCTCTCCAATAGTTATTGTTTGTTGCTTTCTTTATGATGGCCATTCTGACCAGTGTAGAATGAAATCTCATTGTTTTAATTTGCATCTCTCTGATAGCTAGCAATATTGAGCATCTTTTCATGTGTCTCTGGATCCTCTGTATGTCCTCCTTGGTGAAATGTTTGTTCAAGTCCTTTGCCCACTTTTTAATTGGGTTGCTTGTCTTCTTATAGTGGAGTCATATAAGTATTTTGTATATTTTGGAGATTAAACCCTTGTCTGAGGTATCATTGGCAAATATGTTTTTCCGTACAGTTGGTTCTCTTTTTATCTTGATACTGTTTTCCTTAGCCATGCAAAAGCTTTTAATTTTGATGAAATCTCATTTGTTTATTCTTTCCTTTATGTCCTTTGCCCTAGGGGACATATCGGTAAAAATGTTGCTGCATAAAGTATCTGAGATTTTCCTGCAATGTTCTCCTCTAGNAAGGCTTTTATTCACCTTGAATTTATTTTGGTGTATGGTGTAAGTTGGTGGTTGAGTTTCATTTTTTTGCATGTACCTGTTCAGTTCTCCCAATAACATTTCTTGAAGAAGCTTTTTTTACTCCATTTTATGTTGTTGCCCCCCTTGTCAAGTATTAATTGACCATAGAGACTTAGGTTTATTTCTGGACTCTGTGTTCTTTTCCATTGGTCTATTATACCTGTTTTTATGCCAGTACCAGGCTGTTTTGATTACAGTGGCCTTGTAGTTAATTTTGGTATCAGGTACTGTGATCCCTCCTACTTTACTCTTCTTTCTCAAAATTGCAGATGCTATTCGGGGTCATTTATGGTTCCAGATATATTTTTGAGGAGTTTGTTCTATGTTTGTGAAATATGCCATTGGTACTTTAATAGATATTGCATTGAATCTGTAAATTGCTTTGGGTAGTATAGACATTTTGATGATGTTAATTCTTCCAGTCTATGAACACAGTACATGATTCCAATAGTTTGTGTCTTCCTTGATTTCTTTCTTCAGTGTAGTGTAGTTTTCTGCATATAGGTCTTTTACCTCCTTGGTTAGGTTTATTCCTAGGTATTTTATTTTTCTTGTTGCTATATCAAATGGATTTTTTTTATTTCTTCTTCTGCTTTTTCATTGTTGGTATACAAAAATGCCTTTGATTTCTGGATATTGACTCTGTTTTCTGCTGTTTTGCCAAATTCATTTATTACATTGCACAGTTTTTGGGTAGAGTCTGTAGGATTTTCCATGTATACTATCATGTCATTTGCAGACAGTGACTGTTTTGTTTCCTCCCTTCCGATTTGGATGCCTTTTATTTCCTTTTCATGTCTGATAGCTGTGGCTAGAACTTCTAATAGTATATTGAATAGAAGTGGTGAACAAAGAAACAAACAACAAGTGCTGGAGAGGTTGTGGGGAAATGGGGACCC
>NW_028079821.1:0-1384 GCF_014824575.4 Sturnira hondurensis
GAAGAATGGGTTTCAGGTTCTTCGGATGGTAAATAGGCTTCTCCAGTGTATCATTAAGTTTTCCAAGTCTAGGAAGAAAATCTGTAAGTTATTTAAGTCTAGTTATTCATGTCCAGATCCTCCTGAGAAGAGGGCGTCCTCACTTTGAAGTTAAAAGAATACTCTGGAGCCCTGCAGACAAGGAATTTACAGAATGGGTTTCAGGTTCTTCAGATAGTAAATAGGCTTCTCCAGTGTATTGTTGAGTTTTCTACGTCTACACATACACACACACACACACACAGAAAAACTGGACTTGGACACTAGACTTGGAATACTGGAAGTTTTCCAAGTCAGCTTTTCCAGTCCAGACCGATCTCACAAGAAGGTTTCATTGCTTTGTATTTAAGACAAAACTAGGGAGTCTTGCAGAGAAGGTGTTTGCAGAACGGGTTTCAGGTTCTTTAGACGGTAAGTAAGATTTTCCGGTGTAGTGTTAAGTTTTTTAAGTAAAGAAAAAAAAACACAAAGTTTTTCAAGTCTAGTTTCCAAATCAAGATCCACCTGTGTAGGAGCCTTCCTCGCTTGAAAGTTAAGACAATTATAGGGAGCCTTGCAGAGAAGGTGTTTGCAGAATGAGTTTCAGGTTCTTTGGATGGTAAATAGGCTTCTCTGGTGTAGTGTTAAGTTTTCCAAGTCTAGGAAAAATAACCTGGACTTAGAAAACTTACCCTTTTTTTAGTCTAGTTTGTAAATCCAGATCCACCTCAGAAGGAGCCTTCCTCACTTGGGAGTTAAGGCAACCTAGGGAGTCTTGCAGAGAAAGTGTTTGCAGAATAGGTTTCATGGTCCTCTGATGGAAAATAGGCTTCAGCAGTGTAGTGTTAAATTTTCCAAGTCTAGGGAAAAAAAACTGGACTAAAAGAACTTCCCAAGGAAAACTAACAGTTCTCCAAGTCTAGTTTTCCAAGTAAAGGTCCATCTCAGAAGAAACATTCCTCATGAGAGAGTTAAGACAAAACAAGGGATCTTTGCAGAGAAAGTGTTCCAGAATGGGATTCAGATTCTTCGAATGGTAAATATGCTTCTTCATTTTAGTGTTAAGTATTTTTAGTCTTGAAAAAAGGGTAAGTTTTCCGAGTCTAGTTTTCCAAGTCCAGATCCACCTGAGATGGAAACCTCCTCGCTTGTGATTTAAGACAAAACCAGGGTGCCCTGCAGAGAAGGAGTTTGCAGAATTGGTTTCAGGTTCTTCAGATGGTCAATTGAGTTTTCCTGTACAGTGTTAAATTTTCCAAGTCTAGGGAATTAAACTAGACTAGGAAAGCTAAACGAGGAAAACATACAGATTTCCAAGTCTAGTTTTTCAAGTCCAGATGCTTCTCAGAAATAGCCTCCCTCCCTA
>NW_028079822.1:0-3006 GCF_014824575.4 Sturnira hondurensis
AACAAGTTGGACCCAAAGAGGAACACACCAAGACACATCATAATCAAAATGCCAAAGGTTAAAGATAAAGAGAATCTTAAAAATATCAAGAGAAGAGAGTTATTTATAAAGGGGTTCCCATGAGACTGTCAGCTGATTTCTCAAAAGAAACTTTGCAGGCTAGGAAGTACTGGCAAGAAATATTCAAAGTGATGGAAAGCAAGGACCTATAACCTAGATTACTCTATTCAGCAAAGCTGTCACTTAGAATTCCAGGGCAGATAAAGTAGTTCCCAGGCAAGGTAAAGCTAAAGGAGTTCATCATTATCAAGCTTTTAATATATGAAATATTAAATGGACTTATTTAAGAAAAAAAGTATCAAAACTGTGAATATTAGAGGGTAGAAAATCACAGGGGAAAAGGGGAAGGACTCACATGAACAAGTATAAAGGACACAAGGACAATAACTAAGGTGGGGGGTGGAAATGGGAGGGAGGTGGGGAGCACTGGGGGGCAATGCTGGGAATATAAGGCAGAAAACTGTACTTGAACAAGAATTAAATAAAGAACCGTGAATATTAAAATAACAATAAATTTGAAACTATCAATAATTGAATCTAAAAAAAAGCTAAGCAAACAAGCAGAACAGAAACAGAATCATAGATACAGAGATCTTTTGGAGGGTTATCATTCGGGAGGAGGAAGGGGGAATATGGAGAATAGGTGTAGGGATTAAGAAGTAAAAATTGGTAGGTACAGAATAGACAGGGGGATATTAAGAACATTGTAGGAAATGGAGTAGCCAAAGAATTAATATGTATGACCCATGGATATAGTCTAAGGGTAGGATTGCTGGAGGAAAAGGTGGGTACTGGTTGGAGGGGGTTAAAGGTGGTAAGATTGGGACAACCATAACAGCATAGTCAATAAAATATATTTAAAGAAGAGGTGACAGAAAGATACTCTGTTTTCATATAACATGGAGTTATTAGTAGAAAAAAATTTTCAAATTGACTTTGTTCTTGAGGTTCATTATTCCCCTGGGCATTATGGGATGGAAGTGCATGAAGAAGAATTAAAGATCATTTGCAAGCTGCCTCAGTAGGTGACTTTAGACCTAACAAGAAGACAGAAAGCATCTGGAGACAGAGGTGGAAGAGGTCTCATTGAGGAATACAGCAAAGTCATAAGACTCATTAAGAGGTCTCTTTTTATAGATTTTTTTCAAATTTTAATTTTTTAAAGAATTTATTCATTTATTTTTAGAGGGAAAGGGAAGGAGAGAGGGAGAGAAATATCAACATATGGTTGCCTCTCGTGCATCCCCTGCTGGGAACTGGCCTGCAACCCAGGCATGTGCCCCAACTGGGAATTGAACTGCAATCCCTCTGGTCACAGGCCTGCACTCAATCCACTGAGCCACACCAGCAAGGGCAAGAGGTCTTTTAGAGAGAAAAAGCCGGTAATATATGCTTAGATGAGGGCTCAGGAAAGACACCTAGTATTGTGGAGCTGTGATTAACAGGAAGTTTTTGATCAGAGATTTATAGGAATCCTTGACCAATTGGATGCCAGCAGCTGCCTGAAGCATCTCTGGTGAAGGCATTCACCAACCTCTGCTATAAGTTCCCACTATCATTATTCCAATCCTCCTATTGTAATTGTTTAACTTTGGGGTTTAAAAAATAGATCATATTCTGGGAAAGGTTTGATACCCTAGAAACTAAATATTAATGCTGCTCAGTGAAGAAAAGTCTACCTGTCCTTTTGTTTCTCTGCTGGAGAAAGAGTCTGAATGAGAGGCTGATTTTATGGGTCACAAGGAGCCCAGATAAAAAGTCCCCAGTTTTTACACTGGAGGGCAGTATAATCAGGGCAGGGAATCTGGTAGAGACAGGGACAGAGCTTCTATGGAAGATAAGAGGAGAAACAGGGGAGACAACAAACAACCCTTGCCTGGGGGAAAAGCCCCTGGCTGACCACATGTTACACAGGGTATCTGTCAAAAAAGGATCTCAGTGTAGTAGCATGAGTCTTCTAAATAAAAAGCAGAAATAGGACTTCCGCCAAGATGGAGGCATAGGTGGAAACACTGTGCCTTCTCCCACAGCCAAGTTTGAATACAACAAAGGTTTAGAGAACAAAGACACACCCAAAGACCAGAAAATTGAATTATACGGAAGTCCGACAACTACGAACCATTCAAGGAGGACAGTAAGAGGGGCGGAGCCAGCAACGGAGCAGGGTCGGGCAGATCAGATCCCCCGACCTAGGCGCGCAGGCAGCCTGGAACCAGTCGGGGTGTGGGGCAGACTCACCGAGGTCGCACATTCGCGCACAGTGAGATGGACCATGCAGGCCACAGGGGGCAAACCCAGTGGTGGAGGGCTGAGGGCAGTGGCACACTCGTGTGCAGTGGAACGAAATGCGTGGCCCCGGTGACGGTGGCGGCTGTGGCACCAGTGGGGGCCACAGTGGCAGGCGGCAGAAGGGACACAATTGTTCCTCTTTGACCCCGCCCCCACATACAACGTCACAACCCAGTGACTTAGTTGCCCTGCTCTAGTGAACACTATAGGGCTCCGATCCTGCTATGGAACAGGCACGAACATCCCAAAAGATGGAGCAAGAAGAACTCAAAGTCCCAGAGCCAATAACTCTCAGCGACCAAGAGATTGCCAGCCTCTCAGATGCACAATTCAAGTCACTGTTTATCAGGATGCTAACAGAACTGGTTGATTATAGTCACAAATTAGAGGAACATATGAAGGCTAAACTAATTGAAATGAAGGGAGATGTCCAGGAAACCAATAGCGATGGAAAGGTAACTGGGACTCAAATCAATGGAATGGACCAGAAGGAAGAACAAAACACCCAAACAGAAAGGCATGAAGAAATGAGAATTCAAAAAAATGAGGAGAGGCTCAGGAACCTCCAGGACATCTTTAAACATTCCAACATCCAAATTAAAGGCGTACCAGAAGGGGGAAAGAAACAGCCACGAGTGGAAAACTTATTTGAACAAA
>NW_028079823.1:0-1056 GCF_014824575.4 Sturnira hondurensis
ACATTATTATATATTTATTGACTCATGGCATACCTTTTCAGAATTATTCTTCTTCACAAGAAAACAATTACAATGATGCAAAAACCTTTATTTAGAGGTTAATAACAAACAAGAAAGGAGGAGAGTCACTTAGGATCTACATACAGTCTAAGGCCCCAACTTTCATCAGAAAGGAAGGGGTCATTTACTTTACACTGGTAATAACCAGCATCCTCCATGTGGACAGGGTCTATAGTGAGAATTGTGCCATCCTTGGACAGTCTTCTTCTCTTTGAGAACTGCAGAGCCATACCATTAAAGAACCACTCAATGGAAAGCGCATTTGATAAGCAGCTCATGACCATTATTTCATCCTCAAAAACTGTGATGTTGCTGGCTAGGTGGAAGGGCGGCTCTCCCACAGGCCCTGAGGAGAAACAGAAAATGCAGCTGAGAGAAGGGCTGAGACATGGAGCCACATGGCTTCCTCAGATATCTCAGCCACCCATAGTCCACAGAGAGCTATGCAAAGTTGACCCTTGTGGGCCTTTTGTGTTAGGTAGCTGCGACATAGAAATTTGGAAAAGCCTTGATTCTTCCTCATGTGAAAATTGTTATTATTAATCCCCGAGGTCTAAGACAAATTACAAGAAAGACTATTCCATTGGGGAGCAGAAAAGGGTCTGAGACAAGGGTCTTAATCCTTGGAGGGACAGAGCGCTTGTGCCATGTGGGCAGCAATTCGAGCACTCTGCATCCAGGTTCCAGGCTCTGAAGAGATTTTGAATTATTCATTCATTCATTTATTCATTAAACTGCCCTTTATTTCTTTGTAATTAATATAAAGCAACAGAGTGTTTGTTATATATTGGTCCCTGAGCTGGTTTCAGGAGTAGAGTGGCATTGAGACGGCAAAGTTTTGTTCTCTTTATATCCGGAGGTAGTGACACCAGCACATCAGGAAAGAAACAAGTGATTGCAAGTCCAGCGCAGGGAGGTGTGCATCAGCCACACCTTCCTGAGAGGGAGGTTTGGGAGTTCCCATCACTGACCCACATTGTAACTGTAGGCAATTGG
>NW_028079824.1:0-1918 GCF_014824575.4 Sturnira hondurensis
TACTTTCCACGATTTAAATATCACATGAGACAATGGGATACAAAGACAAAGGGGCTAGTAGCGTCAAGGACCACGGTTTAATGCACACAAAATGTATTCCTGTGAATAGATTATATGGTGATGAATATTCATAAATATCCCCCAAATTTAGTGCAAAACAATTTAATGCTTATATTAAGAGGGAAAGGAGTCTTTGTGACTTCACAGCAGGAGCCAATACTTAAAAAGAGTTACTAAGCGAAGAAGAAATAAAGGATGAAGAAGCCATGAGTAAAAACTCCTAATGATCTATTGTACAGTACATGATAAGCTCAGAAAAGATCAATTAGCTTAATATGTCCAGAAACTAGGGTGAAATTAAAGAAGGGGCAGTAAGTGGGCATATTTTCAATAAGTCAAAGTGTTTTGATTTTGTCCAGTAATCATGGAAAACTATTACAGTTTTTCCTAAGACTGGTTAAGATCTTTCTTCATAAAGTGGCAATAAGGACAGGGGTGCAAGTTGGAGATTTATCAGGAATTTAAAGAAAAAATTGTCTATGTGCCAGATAAAGAATGATAATGGTCTCAACTAAAGCATTTGTAGTGGAGAGAAAAATATTCTCTGAAGAACAATTTTGGAGACTTGTTAGTATAACTTTAAAGGCATTTGTTGTGGATAAAGTATATGCAGATAAGCAATGGTTTCATTAAAAATTTGAATATTGTAGAAATGTTTTTAAAACCTAGGCAATATTCATTCATTGCAAGTACACTTTTTATGGTGACTGTTTTTGATTCAAGGTAAGTGAAGGTTGAGTGGTTTTCTTCAGATCGCCAGATCGCCAGATCTCTTGCAAATTCATTCAAATCCCAATCCTGAGACCAAGAAATGTGGACAATTTATTACCCTGATGTTCATGTTTTGGCTTGACATTGTATACTGGTATGAGTAATTAAGGAAGTACATGGTATTTACCTTTTTTGATAGTATTATAGAAGTTTCAATCCTTGGATACCTATTTCCCACACTGTGCTTCTCTCAGAAATTCCATCATTTAGAATTGCCCCAATAATCCATCTGAGGTCTGACAATGCATCTGACAATGCATTGTCCCAAGGCATTCCAAGGTCTGCTTCTCAGTACATCAGGCACCCAGACAGCTGGGAGCGGCCCCACCTTCTCCTCCCACTTGTGGTCTGTAGAAGCAAGAATGGGAGACTCTGGAATACTAATTATGAATGCATCACAGTCCACTAAAAATAAAAGAGCTACCGACAATGACAGCCTGAACACCTAATGTCATTGTCCCTTGAGCCACTAGAGGAGCGTTTCTAAGTTTACACAATGTAGATGTAGTAGGCTTCCTAGGGATACTGTGTCTGCGTGCAGGTATTTTAAAGATAGAATAAAAATTACCTCTCAAAATTGTATTGTTGTAAAATACACACGCAATCAAAATGATCTTTTTGACCATTTTAAGAGTGCAATTTAGTGACAACGAATACATCCCCCTGTTGTGCAGCATCACAACCACCCACCGCTGGGACTGTTCCACAGTCCCCAACTGAAACTCCGTCCCCATTCGATACTAGCCCCCAGTGTCCTCTCCCCTCTCCCCTGGCAATCACCATCAACTGTTCACCTCTGAGAATGTGACCACTCCGAGAGCCTCACGTCAGGAGAACTACAGAGCATTTGTTTTTGTGTGACTGGCTGACTGCACCTGGCATCATGTCCTTGATATTCTCCTCTGTGGGAGCGTGTGTCAATGTCCTGTCTCTTGAAGGCCGAATCACCACTGCACTTGTGGATGGCATTTTGTTCATCCACCCACCTGTCAATGGACACGTGGGTCGCTTCTACGTCCACTGTTACGAAGATACTAATTTTTAAGGAACTACCACATTGTTCTCCACTGCGGCCTCACCGTTTCCC